>NW_025765487.1:0-157831 GCF_003918875.1 Haliotis rubra
GACATGATTGGCCTGACAGGGGGTATGAGGAGGAGAGTGCTGGCTGTCATACAGTCACATGGAGGTTACACCCGGTATTGACCTTGAATGATGTAAGACACGCAAAATGACGTTTTGAATGTTCATATTCACCAATAAATTCAACATTAAACATTCCAGGTACATACTTGTACAGACATGGTTTTGTATGAAAATAGGTGTGTTTTTTGTTTGTTTTTAAATGAGCAATTATTATCATAAAATCAACATGGATTCCAATAATTTTGTCATTTTTATGCGTCAATGGATCATACGGGTTTAAAACCACGAGAAGTTTTTATGTACGTGTTGAAAACCTACCATTGCAAAATACATGGGGCTTTAATTAAGTTACAGCACGTAAGCGATTTCCAAGGACAGACGTACCTGCTTCAGCATTGTAAATATGGAACACAATCACACATTAACCCGTGAACACTCTGGACGCCATTTCACTCTGGGCTTCTTCTCTTGGTCAAGAGAAAGTATTTGGCACAGCGAGCACCTGCTGTAACCTGGATGCGCCTTCTGAAACGCGTCATTCCTTTTACTCCAGTTTACTAACCACCCACGTTCCACTATATCTATTTAATTTACACTTGCAGACCCCATTGGTCAATAATGCAATCTAACTATCGGCTTGCTATGTACAACTATCAACTATCGGGCTTGGCAACACACAATCATTTACCGTTTATATAAAATTATGTAAAAAGGTGCTGCCAGTTTGGTAGAATATCCATCATATCGATGTCATTGTTGCTTCTGAATGATCTTTGTATATGATTTCACTCATGTTCTCTGTTTAAACAGATGATCGAACATGATGAATGGAAATAGAAAGCACGTTAAAAATGCTGTTTGTAGTTACATGCACCTGTATGGCGCCGGACTTCAACCAGTCGACTAAAAACCATTAATCGAAACTTCAGGTTATTATTTACTTGTAGTCTTTCGAGATATTTGAAGTATATTTTCAAAAAGGGAGAAATTCCGATTTCTTTGCAGTTCTAAATACGTCACAGTCATTGAATAAGCTGTCTCTGATGTCTGGCGCAATTGATTCCATTGTACCAAACTGAACGAGAAACCGTTTTGGTGGATATTCAGGAATAAGATAACTTCTAAGGTTTTTGCGGTGAAGTGGTTGTAACGCACGGCAGACCATCCGGCTATCATCTTCGTACGATATGTAATTTCCAAACGCTTCAATAACCAGTCAACGATTTCCAAACCCACCTGATTTCAGCCTTGGAAACTATACAATATATATACTCATGCCAATAATGGTTGTCACCCCTTCAATTTTTTATTGGAGAGAGGGTGTGTGGGGTGGGTGTGTGTGGGGTTTGGGTGGGCAGGGGGTGACAACCATTATTAGCATGAGTATATATATGAAAAACAATCATCACCAGTTTAGCATGGAAACACATTTTGATGCAGGAACCATTCCATAATCTTTCCACAGAGTCTTTGTTATGGAAAATAAACTGGTATCAAGGTATGTATTGTTACTGACGAGGGTGTTAACACTGTGTGAAATGAAGGGGCGTTTTACGAGGTGACAACGCCAAGTTCGTTTCTGGACGAATTCAACAATACAATGCCCATTGTATATTATGTATCATGTACAGAATAAAAAAATGTAAAATGATCTTGAAAAATAATCAGTTTTGATACCTCTTGTCTTATATGCCTGTTTGTGATAATTTCATAACGCCTTAATCAATAATACAATTGTCAGCAAAAAGGTATATATTTTCACAAATCAATGATTTATTCATAGCCAATGGGGTCATGGGTCAAAAGTAGTTCGTATGCAAAATAGCCAAATCTTAATGAGGTCAGGTCTGCTGTCTTGTCCCTGGTTTTCATTGGCTGACAATGTGCGATATTTTGATTGAATGTTGATGCATAAGGAAAGGGTAACGTTTTGTTCACTTGCTGTTTTTCTCCCAACCTGGCAAGGTGGCTAAAAGGTCATGGCAGGAGGATTTTGAATTGGTGAAATACAGGTTAGATACACATATTTTTTTATTTGCACATTTTGTTTCAAAGTATAGGTCACATGTCACATGTAATCAATAATTTAGATTAACAATTGCATGTTTATAACACCCCAAGAGAATATATGTATGTAAAGATGATAAGATCAGTGTCTATTCAAGCTATGAACATACATGTATATTGGTCTACAGTCTTTCCTTATGTTCAATGTTAAATTTGGACTTGATCCAAAGCAAGCAATGCACTACTAGGTTAGATATACTTGGTTTTACAAACACTCTTAAAAAATATTGGGGGACCCTGAACTTTCAGTTTGGATAGGAAGTATAAGCGTTAACAAACCTTTCAAAGACTGACATCTTGTGAACCCACCACCATTTCTCTTGATCACCACCCCCTAAACACAACGTACAGGATGCACGTGCACAACGCAGAAGCCCCATACACGTGCATGGGGTGTCTTGATTTTGACGGTTTTCAAGAAGGTCGATAAATCACTGTAGACCATTGTTAACACATTTGTTAGTGTTTGTTTCTAGACTTACTTTTTGTTTGAATTTGCAAAGCGGCGTCTGCAACGTGATGAACGTTTACGTGCAATTGGCATGTTGCATACAGGCACCACCCAGCATGAAGTGGCAAATACTTTCAACGTTTCGAAGTCAGTCATTAGCAAACTTTGGAACAGATATCAGCAAACCAAAAATGTTGACGATCGACCCCGTTCAGGCCATCCGAAAATGTTGACGATACCAATCCACATACACAACCTGTATATATTAGTAAAATGTTTCAGGAAGTCACTGGCTTTCCCAGGTCCTCTCTATGCTACGAAACAGGTCCATCCAGTATTCAGAACTGATCCTGGAGTCCAGAATGAATGACTTCGCCTGCAAGAAAGGACTGGAAGCACTGCCTCCACCACGGATCCTACACACACATCTTCCTCTGCGCATGCTCCCCAAACAGATCGTGGAAAAGAAAATCAAATGTGTCCAGATTCTGCGCAATCCGAAGGATGTCTGTGTGTCGTTCTTCAACCACGCAAAGAGGGTTGCACCTCCTGATACATACCAAGGGGACTTTCAAGAATTTCTTCACCGACCAAAGTTAGTGGATGATGGGTTTCAGCTCTATAAAATTGTTCCTGTATTTCATTTTTTTCTGCTGTTCTGTATCTAAACTAGTGTCCAAAAGAAACGATACCACATGTTTCAAAGATCACCAAATTAAAACAAAACAACATAGACATTTCAAATTGATATCTTTCATTAGATAAATGATTGTACGGCATGTGTACAAAAAGTCATGGCAATCAAAGATTTACAATCATTAACACAGGGCTTTAAACGAAGTGTGGTGCCCAAAATTGAAATTTCATTTTAGCACAGTGGAGGAGGAGGCAAGTGAGGTAGTCTCTGAAAACAGTCTTAACGCCACTTTAGTACCGGGTATGCCCACCAGCAGCTGCGATACATGCCATGACACGCCTCCGAGCTGATGACGTCAAACGTCGGATGACGTTAGGGGTGATTCGGTGCCACTCATCCTGGAGACAATGTTCCAATTGTTGGAGGTTGGCTGGGGGCGCAGGGCGTTTTCTGATTTTCCGATTGAGGTGATCCGACATGTGCTCAATGGAGATTCAAATCCGGTGAACACGCTGGCCATGGCAAAACCTGTATGTTGGCGTTGGCAAGGAAGTTCTGGGTCAATCTTGCCGTATGAGGGCCTAGCGTTATCGTGCTGGAACACGATTCCTCCTGGATGCTGTTGGGCGAATGGCTGCACGACTGGTCGTAAAACCTCATCCTGGTAACGCTGTGCATTCAGGTTCCCCCGAATAATGATGAGCCTCGTTTTCACATCACCGCAGATACCTCCCCACACCATTATATCCCCGCCTCCAAATGCATGGACTTGCTGGATGCAGTTCGGCGCCAAACGTTCACGAACTCTTCGGTATACTCGCTGCCGACCATCGTTCTTGTAAAGGCAAAACCGGCTTTCGTCCGAAAACAAGACACGTGCCCAGTTTCGACGTTGCCACCGCCGAACACGCCTGGTCCATATCAATCGGTTGACTCTGTTTTGACGTGTCAGGTAGACTCCGCGGTAGGGGCGATGTGCTAGGATACCATGTGCCTGCAGTCTCCTGTAGACGGTTTGTCGACTGATCCGGTGTCCCAGTCCCGTCGCCGCCGTTAACGTCGCAGGAACGAAGCGGTTACGTAGGTGAAGTAACCGGATGTGGTTGTCTTGAATAGGCGTGGTCACCCGGGGTCTCCCGCTTCTCGGCCTGTCTGTTGATCGGGCTGTTTGACGCAACCGTCGCATTAACCTGGTAACGGTTATGCGCGCGCATCCAAACGTTCTTGCTACAGCGGCGTGTGATGCTCCCTGTCGGACCATTCCAACGGCTCTTTCTCTCTCGATCGCTGTTAAACGTGCCATTTCTTTTGTGTGCTTTTTACTGCTGTGGGCACAACGTGTCGGACCAGCGGTTTTATACAATTCATCTGCACGTGCATTTCGTGCTACACAACTTAACGTCATTTTGATTATTCGTGCTATTGCTTCTTAAGTGAATAAATGTTACCGGTTTTTTCGATCGAATACATTTGGTTAGGAACGTGGGATACACAGAAATATGTTTTTTCTCCAAAAAGTATCATTAATTTAAAAATATTGAAACAAATATTTGGTATCGTTTCTTTTGGACATGAGTTTAGTTGTATGTTTTAAGGCTACAGACATGCCAAATGCTCGCTAAACAAATATCTTAGGTGAAGGAATTTTCATCATACAGTGGTTATCCGCGAAGATTCGATATGAGTGAGTGAGTATGGTTTTACTCCGGTTTTAGCAATAATCCAGTAATCTCACGGTGGTGGACACCAGAAATGGGCTTCACACATTGTACCCATGTGGGGAATTGAATTCAACGTGACGAGCGAACGCCCTAACCACGAGGCTATCCCACTGCCCCAGATTCGATATGTCGTCAGTAACCTTCTCTTGACGACAGAGGCGACAAACGAGATCCGTCGGTGACGCTCGCGAACGGTGACTTGGTTGATCCAGGTTATCCCAGGTACACTGTATGATGTGATGTCAGTCACTTGATAGTCGGGTCCAGACTTAATAATTTACACACAGCTGTCATAGCTATAATATTGTTGTGTTCCAGAACTAACAAAAGAGTGTCCTTCCTACAGCTTGTTACCATGGGGAATACTGATGAACAGCGCTATTGTTCTATTGTAAATGTTTCAGTGCCATATGGGAGGTACGATGACTATTTGTTAAGCTGGAAGGCTGACGTGTCCAGGTTCCCAGACCTCCCATTTCTTTGTTTATTCTATGAGGACATGACAGTGGTTAGTATCTGTAGTAAATAAATTATTTCCACATAAATCGGTCGATTTCTCTACTTGACAGAATATATCGTTCATCGTTTCAAGACCCGTGAAGATCCGGGTTAGAATTGGTCTTCAGCAACCCTTGCTTGTTGTAAAAGGCGACTAACGGGATCGGGTGGTCAGGCTCACTGACTTGGTTGACACATATCATGTCAACCCAAATGTATAAATCGGTGCTCATGGTGTTGATCACTGGATTGTCTGGTCCAGACTCGATTATTTACAGACCACCGTCATATAGTTGGAATATTGCTGAGTGCAGTGTTTAACACCAAACCAACCAACCAAATCATCGCTTCCAGATAATACATCCCTGTTTTGTGTGAAAACAGCTTAAAAGAATGTGCAGAAGCAGACAACACATTTGAGGACATGTCATGTGTTAGCCCTTCAGTGTATAATCTAGACAAAGAGTTTTGTTCCCAAAGGATTAATGTTATTTATAAAGGCAGAACGAATGTTTACTGTACCGCATCTAGAAGTTTCGCCAAACACCAAATACACTGACGTACAAAAAGAAAGTACACACCTGGTGTTTTGGATTATTTGAAAAGTGTTGTGAATTTGACTGGCAACTTCGCTATTGGGCACGATATCTGTGGTGTTTTGGCAACATATTAGGAAAGTCTGTGACATATATCACTGTAAAAACACTTTTCAAAACTTTTACGTAGCTTTTATGAAAGTAATCCAAAAGCACCGAATGTGTCCTTTCTTTGTACGTCAGATTAGTAATATTTCAGATAAATCTCGCTTAATTTAAAATAAGTAGTTCTGATGATGCATTTTAAAAACATTATTGTCGGCTCCCTTTTAAAAGGTATGACCGGAACAATGAAGACATCGTAAATGTTTATATTCGTCTGTTTTATTCCCAGCATCCCTTAAAGTGCGTGAAGGAACTTCGTTCGTTTCTGGGGCTTAACATCACAGACGCATTCTGCGAGGCTGTGGTCGAGGCCTGTTCTTTTGATAAGTTGAGGATGAAAGAAAGAACGGGCATGAAAGATGGTGCTGTCGTGAACATCTGGAAGGAAGGTTCTGGAGGGACATTCTATAGAAAAGGTATGAATGACGTGAACATATTGTCCTATTTTGAAGCCAGTAAGGCGCCAAGGGCAGCGAAATATGAACACAGAAGCTTAGGCTCCTCCTTAGATGTAGTAAAGTGTGGGAAAGGGCCACACACCACTAAACATTCTATTGATTAGCAAGAGCTATGTACAAACTGCCTGGCACACGAAGGGATGTGCTTGAACACAGGCTTTGCATTCAAACGCGAACGTTATCAAACCTCACTAAAGATGAAACTTGAGTGATCGTTGACACACTTCAAACGTATATTCTCGTTGTGGACACTCGTCATATATTTACGTGTACAAAATGTCTTGATGTTTATGGAAAGTTACCAAATGGTAAAAACAGAGCAAAAGTGTAAATCAATATTCACTAATTCCTCTTTCCAGTGGAGCCCTTATATTATGCAATGTTTGGAGGCCCTCACTATGATTTAGTTTTGATCTCTTGTGTGTCCTTACCATGTGTCTTGTCGTCAACTGGCAAAAACAACCTTCATTGAATATGATATTTTTCTGCTAACGAAAAAGGATTTCATTGTATGGTTCCTACTGAACAATAGCAGTTGTTTACTAATCACTTTCAAATAATGCTGATATCAGTGTATCCCGTCACAAAATGGGACCATGCTTCACGTCACCAACACTCTGAACTAGAGACACCAAGGACAGTAGATGGTAAGGTATTGCTCGACACAATGTGGTAGCTGAATACATAACATCAGTGCCAAAGAATACAACAGTTTTGATTACATTTGATGTAAAGGGAAAAGAGCTGTGAAATCATATGAATGGACCGTTGAAAATCCGTGATTGTGTTCGCCCAAAACTATCCCTCTTGTCATATATTCTTATGTAACGGTTCAATGGGGTAAAACGAGAAAAATATATATTTTATTTCAGTAGCATGTCTGTTCTTTGGACCACTCTCACTTTTACCCTGTTAATTACAGTTTTACCAATAAAAGAAATAACTTGACAACATGAAGTTGAAACAATGAACAAGGATTTATTACACATAAATTTATCACAGTCAATAATGTCAAATATTATTTAAATCAGAACAAACTTCTGATTAAGTAAGTACTGTCTCAAGCAAAGCTTGGATATATTATACTTACATAATATTGTGGTGTTCTCGGTAGATACCGGTGAAAATATATATGGAAAATCTGCGACTCGCATCCACCACAATCAGTCTAGAACTGTCAACTGTCAACTGACAACTGACCAGAACTACGTCACAATCCTCATGACGTAATTTGTTTACAATCAACAAGCAAAACATATTAATATATTATTGGTGCAGAATAATAAATGTAGAGCGTCACAGGACTCATTATAATTGTGGAAATGTCTTTGATGCTTAAAATACAGAATTTGCAAAAGAAATTTTGTCAACGAACTGTGTACACATAAACTCATGACGTCATCATCAAATATGGCTGCCTCCATGGATAACATTGCCGAAGCAATAGCTCTGACGAAACGACAGTTAAATATAAGTTCTATCAGGTAAAAGGATATGGATTACAATGTACACAACATCGAGTAGTTTTTTAATGTTATTCAAACGGTATTACGTCTCACAATCCAAAGACTGAGGATAAATGCAATGAAACTCACTGCCTATATACCGACGGGGAAAACTCGTCGAATGGAAACACACCGGAATTAACCCGAGGCCAAATGCGAGAAAAGATAATTAGGGCTGTATATTACAATATCCCCCCTTTTACAATTAAATCGTCCCCGATTTAACACATTACTTTGTAAACCTTATTGCATGTCGAAACTTAATATATACATGTTAAGATAACCATTTTATCTTATAGAATGATACAGTTCTTTTTATTAAGGACAATCATAATATACTTACATAGTAAGTGTTACAAGAACAATCCATAGAGAATCACACACAATATATACACAATTTCATGATAATTACATACTTACGACACATCCAAGAAAGAGTCCAAGACCAATTCAAAGAATTACAATGCATATATAGTAGTGTTCAATGTCACATCTCAGAGTTCTTTGCTTGGGCTTGCAGAGAATTAATGTACGCATCTGCCTGTCTCCTTAATGTGAGCTGCTCCATAAACCTCCTATCTTCCGCAAGATGAAGAACTGACATGGCTTCCCTGCCAGCCCGGATAAACTCGTCGAGAGCTGGCCTGGATAATGGTATTTCCGACATCGTCGGCCAAGCTGGAGTTGCTTTGTGGAGGCGCCGGGTCAACTGCTCCACTTCCATCCTGAGGGCCTGTACCTCCAGGGCCTGACGGTCATAAGCGAGCTCCCAAGATGACTCCGCTGGCATCTTCATCTCAGGCTGGGCCTGGCTGGCAACAAGTGATTGCTTTATCTCAGGCTGGGCCTGGCTGGCAACAAGTGATTGATTCATCTCAGGCTCTGCCTGGTGGTTACTCTCTGCTAGGGCAAGACGAGTGTTCCGGGACCGCTGCCGCTCCTTCTTTGGCTTGAACACCAGGTTTCCAGGGTCGATAAAAGACCGGTTCTCGGCCACCTTGGTCCTCGCCCTTCGGCAGATGACCATTGGGTTGCTGGGATTCCCCTTTCTTCCAGCGTGGGTAGCCGTGTAGTGCCTGGTGAGATCTCCAAATCTGTTATAGATCGCTTGGCACCGATCAACAGGACAAAATAATGTCGTCAGCTTCTTCAGGTGACGCATGGTCCAATGCCGATCAAATGCATGCAGGTTGGTGAACATTTGCTTGTCCGGACATGCTGGACACTCCATCCCCGGCACGAACGTCACGACCTTGATGGATGGGCTAGCTGACACTTCTGGTTGTGGATTCTCCTCCTCTCCGAGGGACATGTTCTCATCAAACAACTCCAGGACAGATGGGGAAGACCTTATAATAAGAGTAACAATTATAATTAGCAAATTGTCAACCAGAGTGAAGAAATGTATTTCTGATGTGCAAAGAATTTACAATTATTTTATTTTATTTTATTATTTTTTAAATTTTGTAGTGCAGGTATAAGAGAGAGAGTTCCAATTTCAATGTTATTCCCACAATAACATATCCTACTAATCCTACTGGTAATTAAGTTGATCCGACATCTACTCTCAGTAGGATTTATAACTCAGTCATTCTAAATGTTTAGGCCCTTAGAAATACTGATGGAAAGCGTCCAACACGCCTAAATTTTAAATCCGTACAGATTGGTAAGTCCTAATGCTCTAGACTTTAGTCTACTTCATCAGTCCGTTCTCTGCATCCCTAAGTACCTATACTGATAATTTTGATATTTTTGTTTTAGTGAGATGATTTTAACTCTCATCTCTGATTGTTTCAGGAATACATGGATGATGTCTCAAGCCTATTGCTTGGAAGTCCACCATTTAGGTGGATCACTCCCCAAATATGGTAACAACCGGTCAATATGCACAACCTTTGGTGTTTTATTAGGTCCATTCTGGATACGGTAGGTTATGTCATCAATTTGTTTGGTGACAACCCAACCCTTTGACCATTTGGGGATAAGTTTGTAACTGAGGTTAGTGGCTCTGTGGGGGTTAAACAACCACACTGGTTGCCCTACTTTGAGTCTGGACTCTTTGCTCCCCAAGTCGTAACGTCTTTTCCGCACTTCCCGAAGAACGTTTGAGACTTCTTCTGGCAGTCTCAAAAGCTTTTGTGAACTGTTGTTTGATCTCGTCCATATATTCTTCTCTAGTAATGGGATTCTCGTTAGGATCACCAGTTACTAGGTGAAATGGCATTCGCACCTCTGAACCAAATACTAATTTATTTGGCGTGCAGCCCGTTGATTCATGCTTGGAACTTCTATAAGCTGCCATCACAAAGGGGAGATGTGTGTCCCAAGACCTTGGTCTCCCTTCTGTATATATACTTAGCATTGCTGCTAGCGTGCGGTTAAAACGCTCGACCTGACCGTTAGCCTGAGGTCGGAGAGAGGTTGTTCTGGTTTTTACCACTCCCAGCAATTTACATAGCTCTTGGAAAAGTGTAGCTTCATATTGTCTACCCTGATCACTATGTAACATTTTTGGGGTACCAAAACGGCATATCCACTCTTCCACCACTTTCTTAGCCACTGTTTTAGCCTCGATATTTGGTATTGCATAGGCCTCTGTCCATTTAGTGAAAGAATCTGTGACCACCAGAACATATTTATTTCCAGCAGTGGTTCTTTCAGGGGACCCATGATATCCGTTGTCAATCTCTCCATGGGTGAGCCTGTTATATACTCCTTCATGGGTGCTTTCTGCTTTTAGGTGTTTTCCTGGCTACACATTTGTCACAGTGTAGACAGTGGTCTCTGACATCTGCCTTCATTCCAACCCAGTAGAATGACTGTTCGAGCTTTGCGAATGTCTTGGAAACACCAAGGTGACCTCCCAAAGGTGAATCATGACAGCCTTCGAGGATGAATCTTCTCTTAACAGCTGGTACAACAATCTGCCAGCGCCATTCCTTGCCATCATTACTTTCCCATCTACGATGAAGAATTCCTTGTCGCATAGACAAGCGATCAAACTGACCCCATAATGCCTTGCAAGCATTAGAGTATCCTGAAACCGTTTCCCATTTCGGACGTTTATTCTGCTCTCTAGCCTTAAACATAAGACTGATATTGGGATCTTGCATTTGCATGTCTTTTAACTCTTCCTTTCTGAAGGTTATATCATTTTGTTTTGCAGATTGGGATCTGGTGATGGCAGAACAAACAGCACTTGTCTCAGCAACACTGCATGGTCCTTCCTCTCTATGACACTGCGGACAAGGGGTACAAGGTCGACGACTTAGAGCGTCAGCATTCCAGTGAACTCGGCCGGGTCTATGAACTTCTGTCAAGTCATAGTTACCTAACTCCTGCAACCATCGAGCCATTTGATTGACTGGCCTCTTGATGCGCTTAGCCCAAGCGACTGCAGAATTGTCAGTTCTGATGGTGACAGGCCTACCAAAGACATATGGATGCCAATGACGACAAGCTGCAACTACTGCCAACAGCTCACGGCGAGTGACACAGTAATTCTTTTCAGCTGGAGTGAAACATTTACTGTAGTAACCCAGTACCACCTCTCTGCCATTTTGATTCTGTGACAGGACAGCTCCAAGACCATCACCAGATGCATCACTGTCGATGGTGATTTCACCCTCTCGTGTGGGAAAACCAAGGACAGGGGCTGAGGTGAGAGAGCGTCTTTCAACTGTATGAAAGCTCTGTCAGTTTCCTCAGTCCATTGGAACTCAACCGACGGACTGGAAAGTTTTGTCAGTGGTCTCGCGGTTTTCGAAAAATCTTTGATGAATTTTCTATAATAGTTGGCTAGTCCCAGAAGTTGTTGGATCTATTTTCTAGATTTGGGAGTTGGCCAGGATCTGACAGTTTCAATTTTCTCTGGCTGGGTGTGTACACCGTCAGCCGAAATGACATGACCCAGAAAGTCCACTCTCTCCTTGAAGAGATGGCACTTCTTCGGCTTTAATTTAAGGCCTGCTAAAGATAGGCGATCCAAGACTGTTTTCAGGCGGATCATTACTTGATCAAAATCACGCCCAAACACTATTATGTCATCCAGGAAACAGAGACATTCGTTCCACTGGAGACCTCTGAGAATCATCTCCATGAGCCTTTCGAACGTGGAAGGAGCGTTGCAGAGACCAAATGGCATAACATTCCATTCGAACAAGCCGAAACGTGTTGTAAAAGCTGTTTTCTCACGATCACGTGGATCCATCTCGACTTGCCAGTAGCCGGCTTGTAAATCCATGGTACTGTACATCCTTGCACCCCCTAGGCTATCGATACAGTCATCGATACGAGGCAAAGGATATGAGTCCTTTCTAGTGCACTCGTTTAAAACACGAAAATCGCAACAGTATCTCCAACGACCATCCTTGCGCTGAACAAGAACTGTTGGGGAAGCCCAGGGACTACTGGATGGTTGTATGACACCTTGCTCCAACATTCGATTGACTTCTTTCTCCTCCGCCTCTTGCTTAGCAAGGGTCTGACAGCGAGGGGCTTGCTTGACTGGTCTCGCATCACCCGTGTCAATGCGGTGTTTAACTAAGTTGGTACATCCAAGATCATCATCGTTCTTAGCAAAACTATCTCTATAATTGTATGGGAAATCTCGAAGCTTTTCTTGTTGGCTTGCGTCCAAATTAACCTTGCTTTGGTCAAACAAATCTGCTAAATGATCAGGTACCTTAGCATTGTTAACTCTGACACGTGAGACTCTCTTAGCCAGTTTATTTGAAACTAAGTTTACATTCTCACACTGTCCCAGGATTCTACCTTTAGCTAGGATATATTCTTTGTCTAGAACATTGATCACTTTGACTGTAGCCACTTTACTTTGATTAGTAACTACTGAATTGCCCATAACTAACCCATGTGCACATAACATGTCTTTGCAGGGTTCTATGAGGATACAGGACTGATCTCTCTGACTCTCAGGCAAGCTAACTTGGACATAGGATACAGACTGGGGTGGCAATGGGACATCATCAGCAACCATGACAGTGGTCTCTGTGCCAACCATTGGCAACCATCTGCCACGCAACTGGATCCTCGACCCAGCGATGTCGATCACACCCTCAAGTCTTTCTAACACATCTATTCCAATAATGCCATCGCACTCATGAGAGTTATCTACCTCTGCAATGATGAACTCTTCCTTACTAGGGCTTAAATCATCTCCCAGAAAGACAGATGCTTGGAAAATTCCAAAAGCCTGGAACAAACTTCCATTCACAGCCTCACGCATCATGTCAATAGGATTAATAGCTATAGAGGAGGATAAGCGCTTGCTTGCAGCATGAGACAACATAGACACTTGGCTACCAGTGTCAACAAGTAAGGTGAAATAAGTATGACCTATCCTTAAATTAACAAATTGGCCCTTATCACCTATTTTAAAGCAAGCTTGGAAATCTGCTTTAACAGCAACTGGGTCAGGTGGATTGTGTAGAGGATTATCGGGAATTGCCTCCCCTTTACTGGAAACCACACTAATCCCACTTTCCACCTGACCACTGGATTTAGCTGATTTAGGCTTTGAGGTCTCCTTAACTGGTACATTCTCCACTGGCATCCGACCTAATTCCGGGCCAGTGGGTAACCGTTTCCCTGACAACCATTCATCTGGGAATTCAGAGGACACTCAGAAGCCCAGTGACCTGTCTGTTTACACTGGAAACAGGCATCTTTATCTCTCCTGCTCGTACTTGGCGAGCGAGATTCACTCCGCCGACTGGAATTGTCTTTCTTCCATGGGGACTGAGACTGATTTTGTCTGTCCTTATTGCGATTGTAGTTTTGTCTTCCTCCTTCAGGTCGCTTACGGGAACGAGAAGAGTGAAACTGCACGGCAGCAAGTTTTTCCAGTCTTCTGGAGGCTTGATAATTGGTCAGTAAGAGAATCTATTTTTTTATCCACGGAAGAACCTTCCGACTCAAACTGAACTCTCTTCCCTCGAGAAGGATGAGGACTGACAGATCTCACAGATTTCTTTGAACCTGGTTTTCCAACAACAGACTCGTAAAGTTCTGCAACCTCGATAGCATCTTGAAGAGTGCAGACACCTCTATCAAGGAATCTAAGTCTTAAGTCTTTATCGACTGCTCTTTTAAGTGCATCTAAGGCAAACCTTTCTTGCATCTCAAAAGGTAGATCTGGATAGGCTCCCAAAGCCAAATGCCAGATATCATCACATAACTCAGCGATAGTCTCACTAGGTTTACGGGTTTTCATCATGAGCTCCTCCCATTTGACATCAGGGATACAAGTACCATACCGTCTTCCTAACTGATCAGACAGCCTATGACAGTCTAAACGCTCTCTTACAGGTAAACCTGCATAGAAACGTTGTGCTACTCCCTCCAGAGCACATCCCAACATCTGAGCAGCCTGGGCATTGTTCCAACGGGACTGATTAGCAATATTGCTAAACTGGGCTTCAAAAACCCGATAATCACCAGTTCCATTCAACTTGGGCAACTGCAGAGAAATTCTACCAATGGAAGTATCTCCCCTTGAGGTACCTCTATCCATTGAATCTATTCTCTGAGACAAACTGAGAACACAGCTGGACAACTGTGACACCAGACCCACAAGATTTGGATCTGAACTCACCACTGGGCGTGGCGGATTGTACGAAGGTGTAGCATGCATAGAATTGTCTCGAGAATTGAGCTCAGGATGCAAACCATTATTCACTGGGGAATGAATGAATGTGTTTGAACTAAGTACATCAACTGGTGAAAGCTGAGGCGGTATAGTACCAGCAACATTCTCAGACTCTGGAGAAGTATTGGTCACAGAGTGTAACTCTGGAAAGCTGTGCATTTGGCGAGAACGCAAATTACCTGCCGGACCCTCCACAGAGTTTACTCTCCTTAGATCAGGGTTATTCTGACTGTGAAACTCCATTTTTATGTAATGGGAAAATTTTACTTGAAGTTATAATAAAAGTTACCAACTAACTTATGTTTTATTCAAGTTTTTTACTAAATATTTCTTTGATCCACAAGAAAGGATCCCACCGCTGCCACCATAAAACTGTAACGGTTCAATGGGGGTAAAACGAGAAAAATATATTTTATTTCAGTAGCATGTCTGTTCTTTGGACCACTCTCACTTTTACCCTGTTAATTACAGTTTTTACCAATAAAAAGAAATAACTTGACAACATGAAGTTGAAACAATGAACAAGGATTTATTACACATAAATTTATCACAGTCAATAATGTCAAATATTATTTAAATCAGAACAAACTTCTGATTAAGTAAGTACTGTCTCAAGCAAAGCTTGGATATATTATACTTACATAATATTGTGGTGTTCTCGGTAGATACCGGTGAAAATATATATGGAAAATCTGCGACTCGCATCCACCACAATCAGTCTAGAACTGTCAACTGTCAACTGACAACTGACCAGAACTACGTCACAATCCTCATGACGTAATTTGTTTACAATCAACAAGCAGAACATATTAATTTATTATTGGTGCAGAATAATAAATGTAGAGCGTCACAGGACTCATTATAATTGTGGAAATGTCTTTTGACGCTTAAAATACAGAATTTGCAAAAGTAATTTTGTCAACGAACTGTGTACACATAAACTCATGACGTCATCATCAAATATGGCCGCCTCCATGGATAACATTGCCGAAGCAATAGCTCTGACGAAACGACAGTTAAATATAAGTTCTATCAGGTAAAAAGGATATGGATTACAATGTACACAACATCGAGTAGTTTTTTAATGTTATTCAAACGGTATTACGTCTCACAATCCAAAGACTGAGGATAAATGCAATGAAACTCACTGCCTATATACCGACGGGGAAAACTCGTCGAATGGAAACACACCGGAATTAACCCGAGGCCAAATGCGAGAAAAGATAATTAGGGCTGTATATTACACTTATATAACCCTGAAGACAGCTGAGGTGCATGTGAGGTGAAGAGGTATTGAGGGAATGAGTTAATATTTAGCGTCACATCGGCAATATTTCAGCCATATCGTGACGAGAACAAATTAATTTATATCAATATTAAAATCAATAAATTTGGAACATAAATACATGTCATCGAAGGACAGTAAAAATACTAGAGCACCACATATATAAATTTAAAACTAGTAACTATCATAAAATTAAATCAGTATAGACAGTACAAAATAAAAACGGGCTATAGACCATCAACAGCTGAAGGTAGATCACCATACTAGGGTCCATAAGGACTTACAGTACTTTTGCTAGCTGCATTGACCCTAGTTGGATTTACACCATCCCTTCAGCAAAGAGGGATTGAATAGCAATCTCTTAAAATCATTTGGTAATGAGTGAGTTAAAAGCATTTTTACAAGTATTTAAGTTATATCGCAATGTTTAAACGTAGTGTAGTAAATAATTCTTTCGATGCTTGGGTGTATTTCCCTGTGCATCTGTAAAGTGCGAAGAAATCTGAGATCGTAATGATGTATCTTGAACATATGTCCTAACACGGCTAAGGAGAGTAACTCTATACATCAATTTAGGGTGTTTCGTACGATTGAGTCTCGTGTCCTTGCGGACATGAGAAAACTATAAATAGCTGTATATATAAACATATTAGCAAAACATGCACGCTTTATTTATTTTGTAGGAGAAGTTGGAGACTGGAAAAAATGGTTCACTGTGGCAGAGAGCGAAAATTTTGCCATCACCTGGAATGAGAAGATGAACGGTTCGGGAATCGAATTTTCATATTCAGTACCGTAATTAACCTTGAACTGTGATTGCACGCGATGTGCACCTTTAGTGAGTCCGCCAAAATATACCTCATGTACGCACTGCCTTCATTTGTTTGAAACAACAGTAAACTGCGGTTACATTGAAATTAAGTTCGATATAACAGTACTTCGTTATTCGCATTTCGACTGAAATATGTGGATGGGATGAAAAAAAACCAATTCGTTATATCCGTCAGTTTGCTATAAGCATTTTCGTTTTATGTTTAATGTACCCTCTGTATTTTTCAAATCAAAGTTTGCAAATAACATGTGTCCTGTGTTCGTCATCTCAGAACACATTAACAAAATTACCTGGTAGCTTGAATAAAGCACATCAGTTCACATTACAGTTGGAACACTTACTTCCTGATATTTGGTTTATCATTGAGTCAATGTTATTCTGAACCCGCCTTTAGTGGCATACTACGAGGACAGACGGAAACATGAATGATTAACTCTAGAGTTAAATAATTGACTAGCCGTTGCATGTGCGTATGGCAGTGGGACCAATGGAGCAGGATACGCTCCGCTTTAGCGAACAACTGGTATTGTCAATAATAAAGAGTGGTTAATATGAAAAATCTCCAGAGTCAAACAATGCTTTCGGTTAATGTGAGTCATTCCTGTCACCATCTTGATTTGCGTATGAAGACTTGTTGTGTGTGGGTTCTCTGTCGGTGACGGAACCAAACTTTAACAATTCACTGGTTAAAGAAACCAGTTTTATGACATATATATATATATATATATATATATATATATATATATATATATACATATAGGTTTAGTACTGCTCTGATTGAATTGTTAACTGTTGCAAGAAGTATTGCCGACGTGACTTTAATTAAACATTGTTATAAATCATACGTGTAAAATCGCTGAATGTTACATGAAGTATTGATATAAAGGTATAATATAAATGCTAAGTACTTGTTGTTTGTCTTTTAACTGCAAATGGTAGATAACCTTACTGTAACTTAGCTCTTGGGTTTGAGGGGTACGTAAGTCCCAAAACATTCCCAGTAAATTAAAATGTGTAATTTTAATATACGGCTAGATTTGTCTCAGTTGCTAACAGCTGAAGGGATGATGTAACTCCAGCTAGGGCCCATGCAGGAAGCAAATGTACTGTAAGTCCGCATGGTCCCTAGTATGGTGATCTACCTTCAGTTGTTGTCAAAATAGAGCCTGTTTTTATATTGTATTGTCATCTATAGTAAAACTGTTTTAGATCTAATTACTAGTTTATATTCGAATCTGTGATAATCTAGTTATTTTACTGTCCCACGTTGACAGGTTTTTACAATTTACCATTAGTTACTATGTATAAAATCAATTGTTCTCGTCACGATATGGCTGAAATATTGCCGATGTGGCGATAACTTTAACCTCACTCACTCTCTTTTTAGCTCTTAGGTTTGAGAATAGGGGAACAAACAACAATAATAAATATATAGGGCTCGATTAAGGAAACATTAGGTGATAACGTTGTTGAACCATATAAACACAGGTTGCACCTGCTGCACAATATAGTATGATATATAATGCTTGAATCTTGGCATTGATGATTTAAAACATCATTTCGACAAAATGTTCTGGATCTAATAGAATCATTGATCTCACTTCATAACACAAGCAAAGTATCTTCTTTGAGAGGCATTTTAGAAGTTGTATAGATGAAGGAAAACCAAGTTCTATGGATAGTCAACTTCTTTATTGAACTCAGTGCGACGTTTCGGTGTAGGTACTAACACATAAAGAAATTGACTATCCATAGAACCTGGTTTTCCTTCATCTTTAAAACTTCTAATATTCCCCTCAAAGAAGGTATCCGCCGTCAACATGGAGACGTGGCAATTAAGTACATCAGCAAACTCAGCAACTTGTGCTTGATAACGGTGTCAGTACCTACACCGAAACGTCACACCCATTGCAATAAAGAAGTTTACTATCCATAGAACATGGTTTTCCTACATGCATAGTAACAGTAATATAAGGTTTTCGCAGTTGTAAGTTGCACCGATGCAAGTTCTAATTGTTGACATCGAGGATCGCTGTGTAGTTTGAGAGGTTCTGTGTTTGGGAAAATGCCGGGGAAAGACTACGTCTCGTCGCAATGACAATTCCTACACCAAACCAACCGATATATTTCGACTGTGAGGTGTGGGATTCTGGTGACTGGATATTACCTTCCCCATCTCCCCAAAGGGAGTGAAAGAGTTTAGTTTTACGCCGCACTAAGCAATGTTCAAGCTATATGGGGGCGATCTGTAAATAATCGAGTCCGGACCAGACAATCCAGTGATCAACAGCATGAGCATCGAACTACACAATTGTATAGGGAAAACGTAAACAACAAGAACTGCAGTGTATTCGACAGATATGGATTACTGTCTCTATTTGATCCTTTTAAGGTAAACATCGCAGATTTACATTGGTGTACTTAATGTAATCTGCGACAATCATGTAACATCATGTATTTGATTTCCTACTGTTAGTCTCATGGTGCTAGTTTGGTGACTTACCTTCGGTTGTCGGCCATCTATAGCCTGTTTCTATAATGTCTTGTCATTTATAGTTAAAATGTTTTAGAGTTAGTTACTAGTTTTACATTTATATATCTGTGATAAACTAGTTGTTTTACTGTCCTTCGTTATAATTTACCTTTAATTAGTATGAATGTATAACTTGATATAGTCAGGATATGAAATAATGCCGATGTGACTTACAATTTTAACTCACTAACTCCCTCACTATTTGAATCTCATTCATACATGGGTTATGCTAACTACGGAGGCCAATACACGTACTAAGATTACAAGCAACTGACGCAGCATGTGTGACGCTATTATCAGAGTATAACATGTTACTTGTGACCATGAGACCACTGAGTACAGTGAGCTCACCTTGGCCTCAGATAAAGACGGTGGAAAACCTGTCCTACGTTTGCTTCGTTCTACTTCTGGTAACTGATACGTGTTGTCACTTATTTTTTATTTATTATTGGATATTTATATAGCGCACATACCCACGCACGAGTGCATGCTCAAGGCTTTGGTATTTTTTCCCTCGATCATTATCTCTGTCCTTGATGTGGTAACTCTTTACCAGATATACCTGCAGTGGTGGTAATCGACATAGAACCAACATGGGTTTAGCCCCAATACACATAAGAAACGATATAACAAGCTCTAGTCTGATGTAAACGATATGTCAAATATCCCCGATCTAAACGATATTACAAGCACTAGCCGGATGTAAACGATATACCAAAATATCCCCGATCTAAACGATATAACATGCTATCCTGGTGTAAACGATAAGTCAAAACACCCCGATCTAAACGATGTACCAAGCTAGCCTAGTGTAAACGACATGCCAAAAACACCCCGATCTAAACGATGTACAAAGCCAGCCTGATGAAAACGATATTTCAAAATGTACCGATCTAAACAATATTACAAGCTGGCCTAATGTAAACGATTTGTCAAAACACCACGATCTAAACGATATATTAAGCCAGCCCGATGTAAACGATATCAAAATCAAAATATCCCGATCCTAAAAAAAATGGTATATCAGGCCAACCTGTTCTATTCACGGAGGCAAAGTCAAAGTTCTTTCGTCTAGGAGATATATGTAACTGCCATTACCAAAATGCGGCGTGTCCAACTACTTTGATCTCAACATTGTACTTGGCTACCTTGGTCATCTCGCAATATTACTGGGTATGTTTTAACTAAATCACCGGTAGGTCACAGGGGAACGTGTGCACAGCTGATTGCTGTTTCCGGCTCTGTATACGAGACAAATACACACGGTGTCTTAATCCCTGCATACAAGACATTGCCTTTCAAAAACAAAGTAGAAATGAAAAGGTAAATACTCCTTGTCTGTCTAATCCGGACTGCTCTTTGCTCCGGAAAAATGAGTCGGTCTCAGGCCAGTCTATAATGGACAGATTCCATTGTATGTAGCTATCCTGACCTAAACAATATATCTAGCTACTCGGATCCAAACGATATAAGAAGCTCTTCTGACCAAACTGAAATATCTCATGACATATCACGTTACCCTGATCTACCCTGATGATGGACTATAAAATACCCTGGACTAACAGAATATATAACTTAACGATGCAAATTGGTAGAAAAACATAATTTATCACCAATATTTCGTCCACAGTTTCATCTCATTCTCTGGAAAATTCAATACTCTTTGTTCACTTTGTAACACATGTTATGTTGTATGGGAGCAGTATTCACATAAACTGGAACAGTTTGTTCACCAGCCCCTGTTTATTCAATCAATAACAACATGTATAAATCACTAAAGTGACAAAGCAAGTTTGTAGGAGGTATGTCAAAGGTCGGAATATGGGACATGTCATTGCGACCCGCATGGTGTTTCCCTCAAACTGACCCACATTGTGACAATTTCGTTGTGATATGGTCTTAAAGTGAGTGAGAATGATTTTACGCTGCTTTTAGCAATATCACGGCGGGCTGCACCAGAAAGAATCCCAGTCGGCGTATATGGATCTGTTTATATGAGAGGCACAAGGCATCAAAGTGCTGTTATGGTAGATAGGAAAGTAGTTATATTGAACGACTCATTTTCATTCACGTGTGTTTGTGAATAAGTTGCTTGGTTGGTTTGTTTTTTGTTGATCCAGCAATATTCCAGCTATATGGCGGCGGTTTGTGAATAATCGAGTCTGGGCCAGACATTCCAGTGATCAACATCATGAACATCGTTCTACTACATTGGGATACGATGACATGTGTCAACGGAGTCAGAGAGCCTGACCACCCAATCCCGGTAGTCGCCTCTTACGCCAAGCACGGGTTACTGAAGACCAATTGTAACCCAGATGTTCACGGGTACTATGAATAAGTACAACACATGTCATGAATGCGTTGTAGCATCTGCATCAATTTGGGGTCCAGGGTAAAAACGTTTGATGTGGTATATTTTGATACCAGTTTTGTTTCAAGGGATATACAATTATATTATATAACTGGAGTTTGAATATGCGAGTTAACCTTTGTTTGCCATGTTGATCAATATCTGCATTGATAATGCATTGTACTGAATGTAATAATTTCTAAATGTGTAATATGATGTACTGAATTGTAATAAAAACATAATTTTCAGTGTATGTTGATCAGATAATGTGATTCAACCACTGTCAAGCACCTATCATGTCATCATAAAATATTATCATTAAACGCACATGGTTCAAATGTCAGATACGTCAGACTTTAAACTGTACATGTCTGAAAGCAAAATGATAAACCTTTGAGAGTTTACGAGTCAGGGTTCACTGTGATTATGTCGTGAGGTAAGTAGCACAACCGAGTGTGCACCATGTGTGATAAATGTGGTCGCGTGATCACTAGATCTCCTGTATAACGTCGGGGACCGTCGATATATTCACAGTGCTTCACATATACACCACCCAGTCAGTTACAGTACAGCTGAGGTGTGATATATCATCAAATTGTCAAGATACTTCATCACCACGATGGCACAGGAACGTGATGGAAAGCCTCAAGTGTAAGTGTATCTCGACAAGTCCTATCAATTTAATTGGGCCGATGAGTATCGTTTTGTGTAGCTGGTCATTATGGAACGTCATATACCAGGATACGAATCAACATAGCGACAGGCCTAAAATGTCATTGTCAAACATATAATTTTATAATGACGTTTATGAATTGTCAGGAGTTTCATCGATTGCCCTCAATTCACCGTGTACATACATTTCGGTTGTTAAAAATTAAGAATGCTGTCTTAATAGGCTGTGTCCGTAACAGCCTGGTTCCCTGGGTCTGTTGAGCCTGCGCTAACGCTCCGACACTGACCCAGGCAACCACTGCCGAATGGCGGCCTTCACTGCAGGGAGACGCGCCATACATTTATTTTAGGAAAATCCGAGAACGGGTGGTTAGAATCTTTTCATAGCATTTTTATCGATACTATGGGAAAATATAGGTCACCAGAACAACGGCCATCGTTACTTTCAGTGTACAAACACGTTATTTAAGCAGTTTCGAGACACGAAAATCGTCGTTACATTGGCGATATGTAAACAATGACACAGACCCTATTTTCATCACCGACATGTGCTTTGATACTTCGTGTCAGCTCGCTATTGCCACGAAATCATACATATAAAACATGGATCTGAACGACCACATTGATTGAATATAGTTAGCATCTTTATTTTAGCAAATGTTATCACGTGTAATTCGATGATTTGGCCCCCATTTCTTCTGTTTTGTGTGTTGGAAATAAACTGAACGCGCACTAATAGTAACTAGAAAATGGTTGTTACCACATTATATAATTAATAATAATTATTTCTAATACATCTGAAACACATAAATGATTCATTCAACAATGGTTTTTTAACAATGTATGTGGTTTCAAAAATGGAATAATATTAGAAGAATTAGGCCTATTTATTATTTGTATTCATTTGGCATACTACATTTCAATATTACATTGGGCTGATCACGGTGATGCAATAGGCATTGATCTTAAAAAGTTTAACAATAATCATAGTATGGCAACATCTGCGTGATTCTACTGGGAAGTCGATTACACATCGGACCATTATATATAACATTGAAAGTACCCCATTCCCCACCCCATATATAGGTACAGTTTTGTACATAATAGGAAAACGGACACACTATGAAATATTCATAACTGTGTGTGTTTTAACTTGTTTTGAAAGAGCCCACTCATAAAAAGGAAAGTGTGCATTGTCTAAAACACACTGATACACAACACTTCCAGATGGGGCTCATGTTTGTTAAAGACATGTTAAGTAAAAAACAGCTATTAATATTTCATAATATGTCCATTTCCTATTACAAAAACCACTGTAGCTATATCTGGGGTTGGAGAGGGGTGGGGAATTGGGTACATTCAGTTTTGAAACCTGTTGGTATTACAATCCCAATAAACAGACAGTTTAATACAGACTATCTTTGATTGCATGAAACACGCAAGCCGATGAAACAAGCTATTACAATTCCCTTAGCTGTTTAATATGAATATAGACATGAGTTATATACAACATCAAAGTTGTCTTGTCTGTCTGTCGAAGTTTTCAGATGAAAGAATTTCGATAAAAGATGTTGGTTGGTTTGTTGTTAAAGGCTGCACTCGGTTCTATTCCAGTCTGGACCAGGCAATCCAGAGATCAACAGCATGATCATCGATCCGATGAAAAATGTTACAGTGTGTTACAGACTTTATATATATAATTGCTTAAGACACATACATAATTCTTATGGCTGAGTAGTGAGTGAGTGAGTGAGTGTGTATGGTTTTACGCCGCTTTTAGCAATATTCTAGCAATATCACGGCGGGGGACACCAGAAATGGGCTTCACACATTGTGCACATATGGGGAATCGAACCCGGGTCCTCGGTGTGACGAGCGAACGCTTTAACCACTGGGCTACCCCACCGCCCCTATGGCTGAGTAATGCTCTCATACAAGCAATACATGCATATGAAACTCATCTTCAACAAAAGATCTTCCCCTTAATATACAATATTTACAGTCATTCAGTGTATGGGACATTTGTGTATCTTCCAAAACCGACTGAAAGTTTAAACCTACTACATCTGAAAAGAGCCATGGATAGTCTTAGGTGTACAGGGATAGGGACTGTAAAATTCTTTTCCACATTTAACAGTGATTTAAAATGCTGTTAATATAAGGAATCAGATAAACTGTTGATAGAACTACACCCTGATTGTTGTAGGTTGTCAAATGATCTTCACATCTTGTGCTAACCGCACATATTCAAATCAGAATATTCTAAATATGAATGAGTCTAAATAGAATAATTTTAGTATGAGGAGGGCATGTGGTACGGCATTCCCGAGGCAGTTTGCGTTTATCCAAATAC
This sequence comes from Haliotis rubra, assembly GCF_003918875.1. NCBI lineage: Eukaryota > Metazoa > Mollusca > Gastropoda > Lepetellida > Haliotidae > Haliotis > Haliotis rubra. The sequence continues at coordinate 24,755 of NW_025765487.1, forward strand.
AGTAGTCTGCACCAATACCTTATAGGGCTTGTGGTGTGCACAAGTTGGAGAGGGGTTCTGCCACATTCTCCCCAAACCATAGCATTGTTTGCTGTTTTGAGAAACCGTTTACGCATTTTATGCTGTACGTCTTCAATATTTTTACAATATGAGGTCCCCTATACTTCTGCACCATTACACACTATAGGAACAATCATAGCATTAAATATCATGATTAATCTTCACATGGTTTATTTTCAACTTTCTTTTGACATCTGTACAATGCAATAACAGCCTTTTTACTCTGTGCACCAAGAGAAGTTAGTGCTTTAGTCCAAATAAGTTTACAATACCCAATATCTATATAAAGATTTCAAGATACACACCATAAACTTTTGATTTTTAAAAATTAAATCACAATAGTGGACTGGTACAGAGCAAATTACCCAAAATTCAAAAGCAAAATCACTGATGGTGTGTTGAATTATGTATGCATGCACTACTGTAAAGTATAATAAATTAAAGAAAAGAATCCATAGCAGCATTTAACGAAACTAGTCAACTGATATCTGACTGAAAAATTGCTGACATCAGATGATTTGTATCAGATCTATTCTAATAACACCAGGGTTATCATGCTCAAAATAATCAATGTACAGCAAATGTATACTCTCAGCCATAAAAACTACAGTTCTCATGACAGGTTTCATTGGTAAAAATCACCCTTAATTCAACAGTTCACAAATAGTGGAATGTTTATCTGTCTAAAACGTTCTTTTTCACATATATGTTATACCAATGTTTTAACATACTGCTCATACCATGTATTTTTATATGTTCAATTTAGTAATATAAAGTAAAAAAATCATTGTTTTGAGCTGCATATGTGTGTGTATTTTTGTATATAGATCATTTGATTCACCATGTTTATTATAATCATAAACATTTCAGAATGATATTGGTATATTTGTTCAATTGTTATCAGAATGACAAACCCTGTCATTAACATCATCCATATCCTAAACGCTTTACCTTGTAATTTCACAAGGCGATCGAAAAATATATCGGCCAAACCAACCCTGAAACGATGGAAGACATGGGACATAAACGGCGATATTTTCGTCATCACATTTGCTAAAATAAAGATGCTAACTATATTCAATCAATGTGGTCGTTCAGATCCATGTTTTATATGTACGATTTCGCTCGTACGATTAGCGAGCTGACACGAAATATCAAAGCACATGTCTGTGATGAAAATAGTGTGTGTGTCATTATTTACATATCGCCAATGTAACGACGATTTTCGTGTCTCGAAACTGCTTAAATAACGTGTTTGTACACTGAAAGTAACGATGGCTGTTGTTCTGGTGACCTATGTTTTCCCATAGTATCGATGAAAATGCTATGAAAAGATTCTAACCACCCGTTCTCGGATTTTCCTATAGTAAATGTTTTGCGCGTCTCCCTGCAGCGAAGGCCGCCATTCGGCAGTGGTTGCCTGGGTCAGTGTCGGAGCGTTAGCGCAGGCGCAACCGACCCAGGGAACCATGCTGTGTCCGTAAGTGGGTCACGGCACTTCGCGAGACCTTAGTACTCCCAATGACGATCAACCTACACTTGGTCCAGTCTAGTAAAGTCATATTCAGCGGTCGCGCAATTTCGAATCAGAACTGTTTCTTGAATATACGCTTGTCACCCGAAATCTGGTACCGGAAGTAAGCTGGGCCCGTCACGCATATTGCAAGTTGGTGAGGGGGCCAGCTTAGTACCGGATGTAGCGTCTCGCTGGACTTATAGACCCTATAGAATGTTAATATTGAAAATTGTTCATACCTTTGCCCGAGAGTGCCCACAGCGCAAGTATCAGGACAAGTGGGTTTTCAGATTTTGTTTCATGTTGATTCCAAAGTCGAAACTAATAAGTTAACCAGGAAAACAGCAAAGAACTGTAAATTATAATTTTATTCTAAATATACTGTTACGAGAGTGTGTTTTTTGTAATTTATATTATCATTGATTAAGTGATAGTTGTTATAGGGTCACAATGTTTCGAGTTTTGAGTGAGGGTTGTGGGTCACATTTCGCATCATGTATGTTCAATGGCAATACAATTTTAGCGGTTCGCCTTTTTTTATAGCGCTTCAGAGTTGCCGCCCTTGAGGTAATCGTTTGTATAACTATCTGTTTGGACATGGCGTAAACACGACGCTGTTCCCGAAAGTTCTGAGAGAATAATGATACAGCCACGCTTTGCTCGAATGTTCAAGGATCTGTGTCAGTATATATAAAGACTGGTTGTTGTGTTGTGCCTCACGGAATCACACACGGGGACACACACGGAATTACACAGGACTTTTCATATCAGTGGAGTTGTCTACATCTTTCTGCCGTCACCTGCCTACGGTTGTCGTCTGTCTGCCTTCATCTGACCTACATTCAAGATTGACAGTGCGAGCCTGAATGTTGTCATTGTAAACTACCTTCAATTAGAATATCTGTTCTCATTGTAAAAGTCAAGACTCTGGTGAGTTAATATTTCATATTTGTGACCCATTACTTTAGATTTGTGACTCAATTGCATTGTACCAAATATCTGTATTGTTATTCATAAGCTAGCTCATTGTTTGCTCAATATATTATTGAAAATTTTAGATTGCTGGTTCAAAGGGGACTCTTAAACCTTTTGTGACGGCAATTTAGTTAACCGTAACAATACTAAGTTCACAAATCAAGACAAATCTCGACAAAGGTTTCACCATTGCAGTACAAAATTGTGAGGTAGTACAAAAACAGAGGCAATATGATAAAGAGCAGTGATAATGGCAATTACGACAATGATGGCAACAGTAATCCAACCCGTGGTAAGACCAGACAGAGTGTGTGATGAGTGGTCATCATGCAATGCTTCTTCTGGTGACCTGAGATGTAATGTGAGTTGAGACACAACAGCTTGGTCCCTATATTGTTACGGTTTGTGAGTCCCCTATGAGACAGCAAAATAGAACACAGACAGGTCTAAAATATTCAACAATATCTTGAATAAACAATGCGCAAGGTTACAATGAATGACAGTACAGATTTCGAAAACAATATTATGGTTTCAAAAATCTAAGATATTAGGTCACAAATCTAAAATATTAACTAAATGTCTGTAGTTACCGCAGTCTTGATTCTGGTCGATGTACTGATTGAAGTGTGTTGGCAGTTGAGACGATGAGAGCGGACGACGCTAGCAGACCAATGAGCGTAAATCCAAAGCACTCCTCATCTCACCAACCAATCCTTATATACCTACCACACAGTTCTCGAGAATTCTTGCAGTACATACTCCTCACTACGGCCATTTAGATCACACTACGATCATGTAGAACTCACTCGAATGGATGCCACAGTCTTACCGGAAGCAGCAAACTGGGAGGTAACTCTAACGCCTCAACTTACTCTCAACAGGCGGGATTACATAGCCTAAGCAAGATGCGAGTTCAAATCACACTCATCGCTTTAAATTTTTGTGACCCATACTAATGAAAAGTTAATCAATGTGACATCTTAACTAACACCGCCTCCGTGGTGTAGTGGTTAGAGCGTCCGCCCAGAGAGCGGAAGGTCGCGGGTTCGATCCCCGACCGCGTCATACCAAAAGACGTTAAAATATGGTACTTGTTGGTCCCTGCCTGGCGCTCGGCATTAATGGGTACAACAAGGACTGGTCGGCTCGGAGTCAGTATAATGTGTCTGAGTGGGGTATTCATGCTTCACTGCGGCATGGTATCTCAGTGGGCTAGCACGATAAAACCAGCTTCAGTCTGGGCTAGTACAAGCAGCCGCACATACACATACACACGCATGCACGTCGTCATATGAGCGAAATATTCTCAAGCACGACGTTAAAGCCAATTTCACCTTACCTCACCTCTTAACTAACAACAACACACTCCCATAACACTATGTACAATAAAAGCAGGTGAAACATCGCTGCACCACGTGTACCACTGCCTGGAAACCAATTAGTGAGTGAGTTAAAATTTATTATTACTTTGGCAATATGGGACTTGTAAAATATATCCTGTGACATTTTCAGGATTCCTTTCGACCATGGTGACATCCACGATCTGACAAATTCCTTGGGTCATGGGTTCCAGTGTTTGCTGTATGGTGGCTTGTACCTCCCAAGGTCACCACCATCAAAGATCAAAGGAGGAAATCAACTGGAGAACTACAAAAGCATTAAAGCCGCTCAACTGAATATAGATGATGTAGTTGTTTGTGCGTATCCTAAATGCGGTAGGTACCTTTTGCATATATTTTGGACTGCATTTAACTGAGTTAATCGCGATGGTGTTCGTTTTTTGTTTGAATCCCAACGTCTTTCGATGTTTGGTACATGCTCATCTAAATATCAAACATTTTTGATCAGTCATAATAAGTTTCCTTCTACATCAGGTAGGTACTTTGTTATGCAATCAAAACGTTACAAACGTGAATTTACAACATTGAAAATGTGCAAAGGAAATGCTTTAAGTCCAGACATAGCTGATACGAAGCACTGCAGACAACTCGTGTTTAGCTTTCAGCAAAGCAACAGGCTGTCGAGCTATGGCGTCATGTCTCGTAATCCGGTTGTTATGTGTTCAATAACAAATATCAGTCTAAAATCTAGACATTAGGATGTTTTATTAACTTTGGTGAATATTTTGTCAATGTGGATGGTCAATTTATTATCCTATCTGTAATACTTTCATCCAAAACATCCAAACTGCGGTGTTGTAAGACATCTTCAAAGTAACATGTAAATTCGGCGCAGTTGTGAAAAGTGCATTTTGCTGAGAGAATAGAACTATACTTCTTATTAACATGTTACCGATAGCTCTCACAGATGGGACAGACAATCCATGTTCTTTCATCACAGAACTTACCCCGAGGAACCTACAAGGAACCTGTGCTTGTCGTAAACGTCGACCATTATAGATGAGATGATGAATTTGTGTGAGCCTGCCGTTATCTTTGTTCCTCAGTGTGGTTCGATTATCATGCTTTCTGTCAGTCCTTGTGAAGGTTCACACTCAACTGTTTACATTTTATAAGATTATTTTCATGATATAACTGAAGAAATGGTTAGGACTTTGGTGGAAAACATTACCTCACTCGAACTTTCTACTTGACCAGGTAGCCACTGGTTGTTTGAGGTGCTGGGGATGCTCACAACGGGGTCTCTTCATCACAGGAAATCCCTCCTCAGGGACCAAATGATTGACTTCATTTTCAAAGACGGCATAGAAAGTCTTCCCCCACCAAGGCTGCTCGCTACACATCTCCCTCTGCGCATGCTCCCTACACAGGTTGCGGAGAAGAGGCTCAAGTGCATTCAGATCAGGAGAAACCCCAAAGATGCATGCGTGTCGATGTATAATAACGCCAAAAACATGACCTATGAAGGAACCTTTGCGGAGTTCACAGAAGCATTTCTGTCGGGCAAATGTAAGTTACACTGCAATATTCACGCTGTGCATGAGACATCGTTCACGAAAACAGTCTTATCTTTGCGTGGTCTATACTGGTCAGATGAGAGGCATGCCTGACGTAACATGTTCACTGTCTCACCAGAGTACCGTCATGTACTCATTACAAAGGGTTCACTCGTTACGAGTCTTCTTAGGAAGGGTTCATTCCTTACGAATGTTAAAAAGGATTTTTTCTCATTAAAGTGTTATAAAGGGTTCACTCGTTACGAGTCTTCATAGGAAGGGTTCATTCCTTACGAATGTTAAGATGCTTTTTCTCATTAAAGTGTTATAAAGGGTTCGCTCGTTGCAATTGTTATCAAGGGTTCACTCGTTTAAAAGCCAGCAGAGTGGTAACTATGTCATCTCAATTTTGACGTAAATAAATAAATGCCGTGCCATCTCTAAACAAGTAGATACCGGATTAGTTGTGTCACCTGCATATAGTATGTAACTAATATGAAAAATGCGTCCACTATATCTATCTACCTTGTACATGTATATCGGTATCTAAATCCTCATGAATAACTTTGTAATGGGGTAGTTGAGTAGCATTCGCTTTCTCTGTCTCGTCCGCCTAACACCAGCGTTCTGTACCAATACAGCTAGTTACCAGTGTTACTCAGCTGTCAGTGATATAGCTACCATGTCGTCAGATTACCTTTTACTCGGGAAAGTTACTGAACATCTCAGAATAGTACCATTTCAGTTTTATTCTCAGGCTTCGCAATGATCCATTCAAAATCACCAACAATAAGTCTGACACATCCCCCTGGGCAAGAACAAGTTGAAACCGAAACACAATATGTGGGACATTTATGAGGATAAACATCATGTGTTGGCCAATTTCCGGGTTTTATTGAGTATTTGAAGCACGCAAATTCACTTGGAACCGACGGCGTTAGCCGGAGGTTTCAAATGAAATATTCCCGTTCTTCAAATACTCAATAACACCCGGAAATTTGCCAACACATGATGTTTATCGACATTGTAAACACAAAAGTAAACCAAAAGGCCCACATGGGTTTTACTGTCTGCACTCATTGACATTAAATACGGGTACAGCAGTGAAGTGTCATCAACCGGCCGTTTCAGCTGCCTCCCATGTTAGCATCTGGAACTGTTCATTTGTGACGTCATTCCGACTTTACTTCACAATATGATTTGAATGACGTCACCACTGCTGACGATACAATGGCAACAATACAATGGCGTTTGCGATATTTGTACGTGTCAATACGCAGTGAATAGTCTTGCAATTTCCGGGAATCGAATACCATTCGATCATGTTTTTCAACCAGTCAGATTAAAGAAAATGGTGGTTTACAATGGCGTTTTCACATGTTGATCATGAAAACCTACAAATATTTACTTGTAATTCATCAAAGGCATTTACTGGTTGATACAGTAGTACAAGACGAATGTTATGGATAACAAGTTCTTTCGTGAGAAACAAACAAAGAAGTTGTTGTCCATAACATTTGTCTTGTATTATTTATTTGTAGTTGAAGCATTTGTAATTGGGGGGGGGGTGGCTGGTTTTATGTTATCCGTTCAAACAACTGCTATCGTCATGTACATAAAACATTTTGAATATCCTATCAGAGATTTCTCCTGTATATCGAGCAATAGAACAATAAACCGTTAGCTCCAGTTACATAAGTGTCTAGTTCATCTGAAATGTTTGAATGGTGGTGCTACTGTTGGGACTGTAAATGCTTGCGTTTTCGTGAACGCTCAGTGTTATGTCCGATTCTGTTCTTATTCTCATCAACACTCCTTTGTCCTTCAAACCCAGTGAAAATGTTGAGGCAGTTTATACACGCTGTGCCGAATTTAATCTTTACGTATGTTTGTGATTATACTTGACATGGTGTTATAATATTCAGTAATTGGTTGGGATGCTGGGATACCACACATTACTCTTACGCCGAGGATCTCTGCTCTATTCAACAGTCTCCCAACTCCACTCACCCACCCAACTCCTTTCTGACCACGATATTTAATTTTTAAAATGGCAATGCCTTCAAGTTTCGTTAACCATACTAACGCACTGTCGTCGTTTATTCAGTACCTTATGGATCCTACCACGGCTATCTCACAAGCTGGGCAGCTGAAGTGTCCCCTGAACAACCGGTGTTCTATCTGTACTATGAGGATATGAAAGTCGTAAGTGTGAACAGTGTTCTTCGTATATGATTAACTGTCTGATGTGGCTTTCTGAAATATACATTTTTGGATTTGTTGTTTTTCATGCATGCATTCAAGAAAACATGTGTTTCAAAATACTAAAAGACACGTTCTTCATAGTACAGCGGTTAAAACGATGTAACAAGTACGAAAAGTACACATGTAAGGTTACTTTACGAATTTCACCATAATGTTGAATTGTATTTCCAGAATCCCCTGAAGTGTCTTAAGGACATGGCAAGGTTTCTGGATCTAGACGTCACAGACAGATTCTGTAAGGATGTGCTCGAGGCGTGTTCCTTCAAGAACCTGAAGGAAAAGGAAGCCAGAGATAAACAAGAAGGGCGTTACCCAGATTTCTGGAAGAAAGGTTCGGATGCGTCATTTTACAGGAAAGGTAGGCTTTACATATACTTTATAGTTAGACAAGATAGTAAACAATCTCCGATGATTGAAGGATGGATTTATAGGATGGAAATGATATTCTATATTAGGCATTCGGGGTTTTCAGCACACTTGTCTTCTCAATCATCGATACATTTGATAACTCTGTCGATAAAGATACCTACATGAAAGATAATTTTGACATATTAACACAGTTTTAATTAAAAACAAACATTAGACGTTGGACCCACATATATGTTGCCAAAGCCATTCAGCATTGGAAACCATCATGGAATTAACGCTACTTTAACGTACAGTGAGTGGGTTTGAACCTTGAATTGTTTTTCATTCACAATAGGTGTTATAGGAGAGGTGCAAAAAGGGGATTCGAACGAATGATCAGTGGACGAACACAACAGGCCCCTTGGCCTTCTGTACTCCGCAATTGTAATTAAGCTACTATCGATGTTGGATGCCATTTAGGTCTTTAAACCCCCACACACGCATATATTTCAGGTGAAATCGGAGACTGGAAGAACTGGTTCACTGTAGCAGAAAACGAGAGATTTGATCAAATATGGGGCGAGAAGATGAAGGATTCAGGCATCAAATTTACATATTCCGTTTAAGCATCCATCTCACTTTGAAGTTGATCCATTTTCAACTGCATATATATATATATATCCTTATATGTATGTATATATTATTATTTTTGTGCGTGTGTATATATATGTAACCGCTACAATCTCCCTGAACAGTAAAGATCGAAACATGTTGGAGAAAAAGGCATTCTGTTTTTATTTATCTATGTGATATTTATCACTGAACACCTGTACTATTTTTGACATTTTGTGCGTATATATACAGTATGACGTCATTACATATATATTGTGACGTCACAATATATATGTAAAGACGTCATACTGTTATCGCTACAATCTCCCCGAAGAGTAAAAATCGAAACATGTTGGAGAAAAAGGCATAATTGTTAAGCAATAAATATTTATACGACAGGGTCAAGATATTCGTGCCTGTTAGTTTTTTTATGTACACACGTTCATTCCATCCCTCAACGGCGATACAATGATTATGTTACAATAATTGTGCACAAATTATTGTACAATTATGCCCATAATACGAGCAAATCTTCCATGTGTATTCAAGAGAAACAAAATCACTAACACTGTCAGTGTAACAACATGTCACACACTTCGATGTCGAACTTGCTCAATTATATTTAAAGACTGCAAATTTTGTTTTACTGAAGACAAACTATTTACTGTCAAAGATGTTATATAGGTTACAAGATGTGCGGGATGGGGTGATCATTACACAGGTATGCAACTACAGGACCGAGACAATGTACATATACAGCATTTTCGAAATCCAAATGTAAGGTATAAATGTAAGCAAACACATTAATGAATGCGGGATTGTCCAGTTGAATATCTTTCCGTTTTATCAATTGTTAAAGCATGATACTTAATTACGAATGGAAAAAGAACTACTGTCCTGAAGAATATTTAATTCAAAAGTATAATTTTGTAACCGTATTTGTGCACTGAAACCGTGATGTATTGTTATTAACTCACTCTCCTACCCAGAGTTCCATGCGAGCAGCATAGTACCTCTGTCACAGGCCAGCGAGATGTGACGATTCGTCACATCTTGCACAGTCCATTCAAATTATTGTACATATTTCTTTTATTCTTTTATTTTTGATGAGTCTACACAATTAAAAAACGTCTTCGACAGAATTGTTTAGTTTCAATGAGAAAATTTCCTCAAACGTGTAACACTATTCCGGTTGGCGCATTGTTTACATGGGTTTTACGGCTCCTCGTGCTGTCATCGAAGCCCCACGGAGAGCAAACGATGAAGCCGCGTTTACATAATGTATTGTCATAAACCTTACTGCCGCAGTTATAGAAGAATATCTATGTAAAACATTATTAAGAGCGAACCGAAAAGCTTGCGCCACTCTCTTCTTATTTACGAATATGTGCGTTTGTTTACAAACAAGAGAAAAAGTCTGGTCACGTGATGTGCAGATTAGCCTCTGGCAGTGATGTTATGCTAAGTCATCGCTGCGTCGGAGTGTCTTACTAACTATGTTATCAAAGACATGATGACGTCACAAACATAACGTTTCTGTAACCTTTGACTACGTTATAAATACGTCAGCTTCTATTGTCACTAACTGTTATGACATGCGTATGACGACATAGATACTACCTATATGTGTCATGTAGTCATGTGACTACGCTTAGTTTTCATTACACCTGGAGTATAGGTAATTATACCACGAGTGTTTATCCGTTGAACTGCTGAGTTGAACCATGGCTCCTTTGTTTTAGACCAGGGTTTAACTGACTGCCAAACCAGTTAAAACCCGGAACGGAACTACTTTCCAAACAACATCAGCATTTCACTGGTGAATTACGGGACCCTCGTAGTCTAACCTATACATAATGCCATCGGATACATTGCCACAGTCAACTAAGGCATAAAGTTAAAAGTACCATTTCCCTTTTATCAATAAAACCGTACTACCCCAGTGAAATACGAAGTGATTCCACGTTGGCTATGATTTGAATGTGTTTCCATGTTAATTAAGTGACAATGCAACAAACAGGAAACATATGCATGTTAACGAAATACGTTTCCTATATGTAATGAATATCTGCAGTAACTAATGTAACTGTGTTGAATACATGTAGTTTGCCCCTCCCCTATGTGTAGTGTTATAAACTGTAGTTTTGCCCAGAAGTGTTTTAGTAAATTCACAAGGACGACGGGATCAAACAGGAACTGACGTGAAATGGCGTCGCTCTGGGGGTGTACAAAGCAAAATAAAAGCGACTGAGCAACGATGGTTGACTGCCATTAAATATATTGACTGCTGTATGTTGCAATATATGTTGCAACCAGTGAACAGGTGGTTCTAAAACTTTCGAAGCACTGCCCATTCCTGTAGCTGGACAAAGGACGTGATCCTTAAGGCTATCCACCTCGACCAACTCTGAAGCTGATGTGGCAAGGAGACGGCGGTGTGTATGTTTGATATGTGCCATGGGAGATGTATGATATAATCTCGCAATAATTCTTTCAAGAGAAATATATTGGATACTTATCTACTAACAATATACACTTGTTTCACCTATAGGGGATATGATAACATCATCATGAAAGAAATGAATTTGATGACAATGTTATCAGGATACTTTTAGTAAATAAATTTCCTCCGCATTTCATTGCTGATATAGTGCCCTCTATGATTCATTTTGAAGGACGCGTTGTCAGTATGAAATTGTGAGGAGGTTGGGGATTCTATTTTCAGATTATTTAAAGATAAATTAACCCACGCATAATTTCAGCCATGACAGTCATAATATTAAAATATCCCGTTTTTCCGTGAGTGAGTGAGTTAGTTTTACGCCGCTTTTAGCAAAATTCCAGCAATTTCACGGTGATGGACACCAGGAATTGGCTTCCCACATTGTACCCATGAACCCGTGAAGATCCGAGTTAGAATTGATCTTCAGTAACCCATGCTTTGCGTAAGAGGCGACTAAAGGGATCGGGTGGACAGGCTCACTGACTTCATTGACACATGTCATCGGTTCCCAGTTGCGTAGATCGATGCTCCTGCTGTTGATCACTGGATTGTTTGGTCCAGACTCGATTATTTACAGACCGCCGCCATATAGCTGGAACATTGCTGAGTGCGACGTAAAACTAAAGTCACTCACTCATTGTGCCCATGTGGGGAATCGAACTTAGGTCTTTGGCGTGACGAGCGAACGCTTTAACCACTAGGCTTCCCCACCGTCCTCCAGGTTTTTGAAATTCCAAGGCATATCACATACTGTATATAATGACCATATTTACGCTATAAACCCAACAAAGGAAAAGAAAAGTATTTCTTGAAGTTTAAATTTTGCTCTCCAAATGTACCTTAAAGCTTCGTTCAATTACTGGCATCAGATAATGTCCAGAACCAAATTCTCGACAATTGAATATACTTTCAAGTAATATCTCATGAGATGCCAGCTCACATTAACAGCATAATGGCATCGTTATTTGCTTTTCCTCCTCGCATCATCATTTCCACAATTATTACACAGTTTTTGCCAAAACGGAAACTTTCGTCTGAAAATGATAAACAGTAAAAACTGCACTGACTGACTGAGTTTGGTTTTACGCCGCTTTTAGCAATATTCCAGCAACATCACGGCGGGGGACACCAGAAATGGGCTTCACACATTTTACCCATGTGGGGATTCGAACCCGGGTCTTCGGCGTGACAAGCCAACGCTTTAACCATTAGGCTACCCCACCGCCCCCACTGCACTGACAATAGCAACCGAGTGTTGTATGGAAATCAGTGTAAACATACAGCCAAATTTAATACACATTCATTAGCTTCTTCAACAACGCATGCTTGAACAGTGCCAAAACTTAACCAGTCTTTCAAAAAGGATTGGGTGTTTAGGGTCACTGGTTCTGGTAACCTCTACTACTAAAACTGCTTCACATTTTGTGAATATCTACGAAACACACAGTCGATTAGCTCAGACACCTAAAACGTTTCAAGGTTATGACATGTGTGGAACAGACCTCCTTTGCGAAATCATTTATGAAATATATATAAGACTCAATGTACATCCCTGAAGAACCTAATTGTAGCATTCTTAATTGTTTCATTGTGCCATTTGTGCAAAACTATCATATGAAATCACCTGCACCATGAGTATGTTGCTAGTCGTGGGATGTATAAAGAAGATGCAATAGACAAATGATCATTGAGCATTACTGAGTATAGTACAGTTGAGAGAGAGAGAGAGAGAGAGAGAGAGAGAGAGAGAGAGAGAGAGAGAGAGAGAGAGAGAGAGAGAGAGAGAGAGAGAGAGAGAGAGAGAGAGAGAGAGAGAGAGAGAGAGAGAGAGAGAGAGAGAGAGAGAGAAGAGAGTCTGTGTGTGTGTGACACAGGTGATGCTGTATTACAAGTGTGCGTCCAACTCCTAGCCAGCCAGGCAGATTGTTTATGGCAGTGTTGTTTCCCTTTGTCAAACTGACGTGTTATTCCCATAACCGCAAGTCATAAGATATTGCAGAGCACCATATGACCGAAAATGAAGCAAAATCGGTCGAGGTCAGGTCACGTGTGGACGATAACATGGATATGTTCGCGCATTGGACATTTATAACATCAGCTTGTATAAAAGCATAGCATTTATACGCATATGATAAAGGCAAGTTTTCATTAAATCATTTGAGGGAAATGAAATGTGATACACACAGTAGTCAAGTGACTGAGTTGAGTTGAGTTGGGCTTTACGTCACATCGGCATTATTCCAGCCATATAGTGACGAGAACAAGTTTGCATTAATAAACATTGTAGGTAGAGAGTCGGAATGAGTTTTATTTCAAAAACATATATTCATTACATTGTCATTTAAAAACAGAAAAAGTCATTACACCAAATTTAAATGCAGGCAATTCGTTAGTCACATTACACAGTTACAATTTATGATACAGATCAACTTCCCTCAGGTAGTTCACTATCAGATGAGCGCTCACGCGGGAGAACAGATCTTTCAGATTTGTTGCATTATAATGTGAGTCCCTTGCAGACGATAAGTCCACACAGTCAAGCAGAATATGCTTGATGGTGAAAACCTCATCGCAAGAGACACACATGGGGGGTCCATCCCCATCCGTCTTCAGCAGATAGTCATGTGTAAACCGACTGTGTCCAATACGACATCGTCGTAAAATTACCTCATCACGTCTTGACTGACAACCCACGTAGGTGTAACCAATTGTTGGCTTCAATTCATACAGTTTATTTCTTCCTACTTGAGTGTCTCACCTTTTTTGCATGAGGTCCCGAGTATAGCTTTGGATAGTGGGTTTGAAATCACTGTACGTGATCAGCAGTGGAGATAAGGGCTTGTCAAGAGCTGCTTTAGCTGCATCATCGGCCTTTGTGTTACCTGCTATGCCGACGTGACCCGGCAGCCAGCAGAGGGCGATGTCACATTGGCCAGTAGAAAGGTTAATGTAAAGTTCTAAAATATCCAGGATGATTTGGTGACTTGAAGTAAGTTTTTGAAGTGATTGAAGGCAAGATAATGAATCTGTAAAAACGATGAAGTTTTTGGAGTGCTTCTGCTGTTTAATGTAGGTGAAAGCTGAGAAGATAGCTTAGGCCTCGGCAGTAAAAATGGAACTGTTGTCGGGAATCCTATAGGAGACAGTCTTGGATCCAATGACTGTAGCATCTTGGCCCTCATCCTTGGATCCGTCTGTGAAAATGGATCTATGGTGTCCTACTTGGAACGTAACTGGTTGTATTGCTGCTGGAACACCAAAGTATTTGTTTCGGACCTTTTGAGTTTAGTGAGGGTAAGACCGACCTGTGGCTTCACCATCTGCCAGGGTGGTGAAGACAGGAGTCGGTAAGGTGCTATGATATTGAGATTAATGTTAGCTGCAGATATGTGTGGTTGAATTCTGATTCCAAGTGGTGGAACCAGGCTTGGCAGTTTAGGAAACAGGTTTTTATAGAGAGGGTTGAAAACGCAATTGTATGCTGGATTTGACTGATTTGAACGGAATTTAGTGATATACTGCAGTGAAAGTTTAATGCGGCGTTGTTCAAGGGAAGGTTCGTTAGCCTCTGCATATAGACTGTCTACCGGAGAGGTCCTAAAAGCTCCCAGGCAGAGCCTCGACCTTGGTGGTGGATAGAATCTAATCTTTCTGAATTGCTTTTGCAGGCTCCGCCATAAACAATGGAGCCGTAGTCTAGTTTAGAGCGAACCAAAGATCTGTACAAGTGAAGGAGGGTAGTCTGATCCCTCCCCACTCTGTATTTGAAACGACTTTTAGAAAGTCCAGAGTCTTCAAGCACTTGGTTTTCAAATATTTTATGTGTGGTAAGAATGGCAGGTGACGGTCGAATGAGTCTCAGGAATTTGGCCTTTTCTACTACCTTAATAGGAGTACCATCTAAAGATAGGTCTTGATCCTTGTGTGGTTTGTATTTACGACAAAAGTGAATACAATTTTGGGGGGATTTTGAGAACTTAGAGCCATTTTCATTAGCCATTTTTGGAATTTGTTAAGACAGAGTTGTAGCTGCCTTTCTATTGCGTGCATGTTCTAACCACGACATGAAATATTAAAAACTTCCACGAAAAGGGACCCATCAAAACAACTGTTCAAGACGTTAGTGAGGCTGTTAATGTTGATGCTAAAAAGGGTGACAGACAAGATGCTGCCTTGGGGGACGCCCTGATCTTGGTGGAAATAATCAGAAAATGTGGAACCTACGGGTACTTGAAATTGTCTGTTGTTTAAAAAATGAGATATGAACTGAGGTAATCTGCCCCTCAATCCAAATTCATATAAATCTTTTAAGATACCATGTTTCCCCGTTGTATCGTATGCTTTTTCTAAATCGAAAAAAGATAGATACTGTATGCTGTTTGTTAACATTATCATTTTTTATAAAAGATTCCAGACGCACCAGATGGTCAATGGTACTTCGGTTCTTTCGGAAACCACATTGAGGTCACTAAGGAGGTTATTGGTCTCCAAGTACCAGATTAATCGATTGTTGACCATGCGCTCCATGGTTTTACAAACACAGCTAGTTAGCGATATAGGACAGTAGTTTGAGGGATCAGTATGATCCCGGCCAGGCTTTGGTATAGGGATGATAATGGCATTGTGCCACGAAGGAGGAAAGTTGCCGGTTGTCAAATGTCCCTTAGTTACGTGATGTGTATTTGTCTGTATGTTTACACTGATTTCCATTCAACACTCGGTTGGTATTGTCAGTGCGGTGTGTACTGTTTATCATTTTCAGACGAAAGTTTCCGTTTTCGCAAAAAGGTGCATAACAATTGTGGAAATGATGATGCGAGGAGGAAAAGCACATAACGATGCCATTATTCTGTAAATGTCATCAAATATATTGAGTAGCTTTTCCAAACTTGAATCAGCTCCTGCCGCAGTGTCGTGAGCCTGGCCCAGGGCAGTACGTAATTGATGGAGAGAAAACGTTTCAATGTAATCCGCACCATTATCAGAGTTAAAATTGACTGATTTCTTTTCTTGTTGCGTTTGGTATTTCTGGAACTTTGGGTTATAATTTGTGGAAGAGGAGTGGTTTGCCAAAGTTTCGCCAAGTTTATATGCAATTTCAAATTTATTTGTTAAAAGAGAGTGCCCAAGGTTGGTTTAAAACAGAATATATGTGATTGTGCCCCTTACATAGTTTGCATTCAACATCAATCATCAAAGTGCCTGTTTTCAAGCGTTCCTTGTATCGATCGCTTGTGCTGCCATGTCAGGAGAAGATTATTAAGACGTGATGTGTATATCAGGCCGAGGTGCTGGCTTTACCTGCAGAAGCCATTATGCATTTCCTTCTATTCTGACAATTACCTAACAAATGTGTGATCTTGTTATGTGGTTGACGTGGGCAGTAATTATGGTTAATATATAGTTGTCTGTGAATGGCATGTAGAAATGACAGACATAAACGGTGAAAGTATATGGATGATAAACTCCTGATAAACACAACGTTTCGGAGTGTATTCTTGAATTTCTGATGAAGGAGTAAGACTCAGTTGTCGTATTCCTCATATTACATGTTAAGGCCAGATTTAATCGTGCGATGAGGATGCTGGGAAATGTCGTACGCTTGGCGTGTGAAATGATTAATGGCAGCTTGGGTAACGTCGATTACTTAGTTGATTGACTGAACCCCAAATTGTACGCGTGACATACGAAGTGATTAATTGCATATTGGGGGAGGTCGGTGACTTAGTTGATTGAACAAAAACAAATAAAGAAGACTTTGCTTCGTTCACAGACCTGACTCAGGGCCAAAATATGCGACAGTCCCCGAGGTTAAGATGGTCGATCTCAACAACTCCAAGGGACATGGCTTCATGTGTTATCAGTACGAGGGTATATATTGGAGTTTGTGGCCTCGTCAAATATCCAAAGGGAAGAACCCAGTTGAGGAATTCAAGCGTCTCAAAGATTGCACAATTGAAGAAGATCGCATCGTAATATGTGCTTATCCCAAGTGTGGTATAATGCTAACTAGTTTCCTCAATCTATAATAGCGCTGTACAAATGTAAAAGTTCATCAGTTATTTATAAGACTTGCATGATGTAGCTACCTACATAGAAACGTATAACGTATATGCCCATACGCTTAACTGCTTTAAGAGTCACCACAAGTAACCCAATGTAAAAGTCCAACTGTTTTTGTCCGCGTCGATCACTACTTCCAACACTAAGAGTGTTTTCTTCTTGGTGAAAGAAACGAATTGTCTGCCACACAATAGTTATCAGGACATTCAGGCATGTCAGGCGAACAACTGTTATATTCCACAAAATGGTGTAACGGTTCAATGAGAAAAATAAATTTCATTCAAGTAGCATGTCGGTTCTGTGGACAACTCTCACTTTTACCATGTTAATTTAAGTTTTTACCAATTAAAAAATAACTTGACAACATGACGTTGAACAAGAATTTATTACATATAAATTTATCAAAGTCAGTAATGTCAAATATTATACAAACCAGAACAAACTTCTCTAAAAGTAAGTTCTGTCTCAAGCAAAGCTTGGATGAGTATACTTACATAATATTGTTCTCGGTAGATACCGGTGAAAATATATACGGAAAAACAGCGACTCGCATCCACCACAATCAGTCTAGAACTGTCAATTCTCAACTTACCAGGAACTACGTCACGATCCTCATGACGTAATTTGTTTACAGTCAACAAGCAAAACATATTAATTTATTATTGGTGCAGAATTATTACATGTAGAGCGTCAATGGATTCATTATAATTTTGGAAATGTCTTTTGACGCTTAAAATACAGAATTTGCAAAAGTAATTTTGTCAACGAACTGTGTACACATAATCTCATGACGTCTTCATCAAATATGGCCGCCTCTATGGATAACATTGCCGAAGCAATAGGGCCCGTAAGTCTCGTTCTGCTGTACTTCCGGTTACGAACTTCCGGTGACAAGCTTAAACCAGCTCCAGTACCTCAATGCGCAGCTAGCTATGCGACTCATAAAATGCTATAGACAACATCCTAGTCTCTCGATTTGACAGCAGTTTGACGTCTGGCAAACAAGGTTATATGTTTCGTGTTTGGCTGCAATCACCGAAGTGGTCGTGAATCATGTATTTTTTGTCGGTTACCGAAGGAAAAGAGAAGTTTATGGGGACGTAATTCGCCTAAGACTATACAAAATAAAGTAAAGAGAGTACCGTAGTGGCTTGTATCGATATATGTTCAAAGTACGTCCATCACCATCTGACCCCTGTTCTCAGTGCATAAACTAACTCTTCCTCTCACATTACACATTGTGTTAGTAAGTCTAAACACCACATCATATGATGTGAATTATCTTAACTATGAACTGCTTAAAATTTCATGTTTCAAGAGACTAGACAGATGTCCATCATCTGAAAATGACAGAATTTGCTCCTGTCATTTTCAGAATGGTGATAAAAGCACCAACCCTACCCTCTTTCCTCACAATGAGGGCAAGCTTTTCCAGTTTGAGGATCTTACATCGAAACGGTTTGTTGTATCAGGAGTGTGCTCACTGAGGAAACAAAACAAAACAGTTCCTTTTCTTCAGCTGAGTTTATTACAGTATAGGTACAGTTAATACGTTTTCTCACTTTATGCTGCTTTTCATGCTAAAGACATTATTTAGTTTAATAATAAACTGTTGAAACAAATAGTGGTAAGGATAAATTATATGGATGAACAACTGTTTTATTTACAATGAGGAGCGATGTTTCGGTGTACATTCTAACACTGTTATCAAGCAAGTAATTTACAGGGTAGTGTAGGGAGGCATATGAAACAGATATGAAGTATCTTTTTCACCATAGGGCAGAGAAGCCTGTTAAGTTTTGCAAAGACACGATTGAACTTAGATCAGTGTATACTTAATATCTGTACACCACATCACTTGCTTGATATTAATGATAACAGTGTTAAAATCTACACCAAAATGTTTCTCTTCTTTATAAATAAAGTCGCTGTTCATCCATATAGCTTATTACTCCAACTTCTATATGACTCTAAAAGAAAATGAACATTGGAGGAAGCATATAATACACAATCTGTGAACAATGGTTGAGGTTTATCGATATCTATCAAGATTCCCATCCATATCATGGTGACATGGAGTTACATCACGAATTGGTAACCAATATTGAATACTCTGTGTACAAAAGGCAATACACAAGATATTCATGCAAAATGGAACATTTCATGGTTCATATTTTTTGTACTTTCCAAAAGAGTCAAACACGTTAAAGAACATCAGTTTAATGGTTATAATAATACATGAGGTGAATAAAAAAATATTCCAACTGCAAAATATTTAAGTACCTAAAATTTGCCCTTGTATCCGTAAACTGAAGTCTGCAAAATGACATGGTATCACAAATTAATCAATAATTCATTTCATACAATCTTGTCAGTCTGAAACATTTTCAAACCACAAATATAAGATAATGACAGTATTCACATATTAACTTTAGCCATAATTAAGCCACTAAAACACAGATTTTTTTTCCTCAGAACTAGAAGGCAGCAGGACGCAATGCACATGGCAACCAAATCTAGTGAAAATCAAGAGCAAGCTGAAACAGAAATAGCACAAGCAGACTATCATGTAAGCTACAATTTGAATCAGTATGAAAATATGGAAGAAAATAATAGTTGATTTAAAATGACAAAGAAACAATAAAGATTTTTGTTAATTTTTCCATACTATTTCTCACTTAAACATTCAAAATCCATCTAATCACAGGTTGAAAACCAGCATGGGTACGCAATAACATGCAAACCTAACTGCATCAAGCTCAACACACTTCTCAACACAGAGATTACAAAGCTTAAACATGATATCGTTTCCCTTGAAAATGACCTCCAACAACTGCGCCAAAGTCGACATCGCTTTTCTATTGATGACATCAAAGACAATGAGGATAAGGTATAATCAATCATAAAAACATTCCTTTTTCAGAACGACTAGATTGAAACGTATGTTATATTTGGGATTACACTTTCTTAGTAAAGTACAAATTCTAGTACTTTTGGGGGTTGAGTCCCATCCGGGATTCGAACCCACACCCTCGTGGGTTAGCGGGTTAGGCGGCTGACTTTGTGTACTGGCTCACACCCTCAAGGTCAGGCACCAAATCGCCAGTACACAAAGTCAGCCGCCTAACCCGCTAACCCACGAGGGTGTGGGTTCGAATC
The DNA here is from genome assembly GCF_003918875.1 of Haliotis rubra. Taxonomy (NCBI): domain Eukaryota; kingdom Metazoa; phylum Mollusca; class Gastropoda; order Lepetellida; family Haliotidae; genus Haliotis; species Haliotis rubra. The sequence continues at coordinate 45,152 of NW_025765487.1, forward strand.
CCGGATGGGACTCAACCCAAAAAAGTACTAGAATTTGTACTTTACTAAGAAAGTGTAATCCCAAATATAACATACGTTGCGTTTGACCACTTTCTACATGGCATTGTGTAATCATAGACTAGTTTGAAGCACTCTATGCACTGGACAAGAGATCATCTGTAATGCTAATGCGTTCGGTTTTTAAATAACATTTAACACTCTTAAATCAACGATAAAGGACTGCAAAATTGAAAAAAGAGTGGCTTTAACTTCTAATTAAAAATGATCACTTTTGCTAGGGCTGATCTATAAACAAACTTTTACTAAAAAAATTAATAAATATGAATATTAAAACAAAGGATGCTGTTGTACACCAGCATACCTCATGACATCTTTGTCATTCTGTCTGACACCATCGGGAGGTTTGGTTTGAACTACTATGCTGGCTGGAAGCCAAGTAGCATTAGTTTGCAGGATCAGCTTCTGCTCACGCTAATGAAATTGACACTTAACAGTAAAGATCTAGACCTGGCACAGCGGTTTAATGTTAGCAGAGCCACTGTGTCAAACATTTTTAACACATTCATTCATGTTTTGCATGAGTGATTGTTTGTTGCATGCTAGATATATCAATGCCATCACAAATGAAGTGCAAAGGGTCAATGCCAAAATCATTTGAAGATTTTTGGCAGTGCCCGAGCATCGGTTGATGCTGTAGAAATGTCGCAAGACATTCCAAATCAGCTCAACAAACAAACCAGAGCTTACAGCAATTATAAATCTAGACACACTGTAAAAGCAGTGACTGCTGTAGCTCCAAATGGAGCTCTGACATTTTCATCCAAACTATATCCTGGGTCGGTTTCCGATGTGGCAATAGTTAGGCACTGTCACCTTGCAAACAAATTTGAAGCTGGCGACCTAATCCTTGCAGACAAGGGTTCTACGATACATGACTTGCTGCCTCAGGGAGTTCATGTAAATATACCACCATTCCTTTCAGGAAAATCACAATTTACCAAGGAGGAGGCACAAATTTGTTACAAGGTGGCAAGAGCCCGTATACATGTAGAAAGAGCAAATGAACGGATCAAAAACTTTGATATACTAAACCATGTGCAAGCAACATATAGGCCCATCTCAACCAAAATCTTTCAAGTGTGCTGTGCACTCATAAATCTTCAAGCCCCTCTACTGAAGGAAGTAGCTGAAAACATGTGAAAGCAGTCAAATGATAGAACAGTAAAACCTCCATATGTTTGTACCTTATCTCCACGTCATAAGAGCAAATTTATCTGTCACCTCTTCTCACATGTGATATAAATGTAACCATAAGTGCAAGATACACCATTTTTAATTATAATCTTTTAGAAACAATTTGAACAGACCAATGTGAAAACATTTCAGCACTTCAATGGTTGTCAATGTGCTGATCTAAGACCCGGTATGTTCGACATAATGTGTTTTGACTATACTTGAAACAACAGAAGCAACATCATCATACCATATCTGAAAGCTTTAAGTCTAAATGTACCACTATGCACCTTGTGTTCATAATCATTTCTTAATGTGTTGACCTTAAATAGACACAACCTATCAACATCCCGTCTCAGGACTGTAATATGTGTCACTGGTAATGAAAATGATACAGATATATTTCGCAGTAACCTCAGAGATGACCTTGACCCTTGATAGACACTTTTCTTATTACAACTTGCCTTGGAGAATTATGTCCTGATGTGAGGAAAAAATACTCCCACCCTTGCACTCACAAAGAAACTGATGAGCTTAATCTATGTTTATGTAAGCATTGTTTCCAAAAACATTGACTCGATTTACATGTACTGGTATATAATAAATAGAATTACAGACTATTACCAAGTAATCTCAATTCTAAAATTTCATAACATAAGGTACACAGCTAGTGAAAAACAGACATATGTTTTCACATTTATTTAGCGCTATATACCACCTGCCCCATTCCTGGGTGATGTAGGAGCTGACAAGCATAAAGAATTATGGATCGCACAAACCTTGTTACATGTCCCACGTTGTGTGACCTCCAGCAAACACTGTCTTTGAAATTATTTGAGAACACACAATGCCTTTCAAAAATGAGGTCAAATGTAACATATGTTAAATTTGAGATAGTCTGTCTCACAGTCAAGGAACCACATTATTTTTCAATCCATCCAACCCATTCTGCATTATTATATAAGTCTTAAATGATTACATTTTCTTCAGGTCTAAATTTGGGATTCCTTTCTCAGTGGAGTAGTACAAGTTAAGATTTCTTGTTGTACTGAAATCAAAAGCTGCTCAAAATCAGAAGGCATCTATGACAGAATTGACTTAAGAAACTGATTGTGAAAAAAATCTATCAGTATGATCATATTTGGAGCCCAAGATGGGTCTTTAGCAATCCTGATCACAACCATGTCAATAGGTGTCCAAACCAGCAAGTCACAGCAATCTTTACCCAAGTGTATAGCTGACCCTGAATTTGGTGATAGTACTCATGACTCTCAGACAGATGAAGACAGGCATCTTCCCCTCTCACTGAAAATTTAAAAAAATAAAAATATTCAGTATTGTTAGTATGACTATACCTGGTAACCATTACCTTCATATTCAGTGTACTGATAAACACCAATAAATGTACTTATAAGGATGACATGTTAACATGTTTGACTTTGAAGTTGTATTACCTGGTTCAGGGATTTACCTTGAGTCCTGTTTTTGAGGGTCCCTAGGACTCATGCTCTTAATTTTCAGGGGTTCTTAATTATTATTATTAATACTGTTATTGTATTGTGTATCATAATCATCACATTATTGTTACAGTAATTGAATTGGAAATTGTACCATAATCCAGCTAGTAGCAAACCTTTTGATAACTTATTGATACTTTATTGGATTTTTTACAAAATGTATTTTGACTTTTTCTGCGCCCCTGTGGATGTGCTAATAAATTTTGTTGCCTCCATTGTCAATTTTCATGCGTATAGGACGCAGGAATTCGCGTACTATTAATCCCTGCTGGTTGTAAACTCGTGAGCTATGATACAGATATGACATGTGCTATTTCTGAGGGGTATTAAACATTAGCAAAGGCATACTAACCAAGACAGAATCCTTTGACTGTATCAACACCTGTTTCAATACCAACTGTTCTGGCAGCATATGGGCACTTCACCTCGATGATATCAGGTGTTAAATGCCTTGCTTCAAAAGACTGGTATATAACAGGCATCATGAAGGTAGTCTTCACTAGGCCATCATGGGATGCCCCAAGAACACCAGATTCATGCAACCAAATCCCTGTAAACATTCACATGGAAACAGATCAGTAGTAAGGCAAACATTTTTTTCAACTGTATGCTGACATGGTTAAAATAAAAGGTAGTATCTTTTACAAACTAATCACATTTATAAACAGTAATTTCAGAGGCACTGAAATTGAAAAAAAATAATAGTGCATCATACCAAGAAATTAAATTTCAAATACCTTCTGGGCAGGCTATGCTTTAACAGGGTGCAATATAAATGAGCAGTAAGTAATATGGGCGTCAAAAGATGTTATCATAAAGTTGTTTCCTGTTACATGATGCTGGAATTTACCTGTATGTTCAATCACACCAACACCAGCTTCATAGGCCCTGAGTGCAACTGCCTCATGATTTATCCCCCAGGCAACACTCTTCACTGCTTCCAGATTGTATGCTGAGAGCAACCGTTTCATAAGTGATTGTGGATACCTTGAAAATATTGGACACACAAATAAAGAACATAAGACAATGTGCCATGACCAAAGCTTATGAGTCAGTAAACACTGAAAATGGAGAGACTTGATAGGCTAAAGCTGTGTGCATGCTCATAGTATTGAAGAAACTTCTCATTTCTTCTATCAAATTAGTATGTTTTACCTATTTCTCCTGATGCAACCCAACACAGCACGAAAGTTCGATGCAGTGATGCGGTGCTTCCTCACTATGCACCAAAGAGGATTCGTCCTTTGTCCAATAGTCTTCTTTGCGATAAATGAAATCCTTGATGGTGACACGAGGAGGGTCCTGCTCAACCAAGCACGATTACAAGGTGCTCCCAAGTATTGGTGGCTGAGAATGAGATCTTCTATAGATGAAATGATCGGTCCTTCAAGTGGTGGTTCTGGTGACAGTATCCACCGGAGTGCTGCAATATATTGGCAGTTGAATAAGTTCCTAGTGTGTAAGTGAATTGTATTTCAATGACTGTCATAGATTAATAACAGTTTAAACAGGTTTTACTAGGTTTTCGCACATAGTAATGCCTGAACAAATAAGTAGACAAAAATATGGTGTAGCATACATTGTGTTTTTCATTATTTGTAGAAATAAATACATGTTAATTACATCTTGGGCATGTTGGGAATTTTTAATGTATATCTTCTACTCCTGTGTGATTATGGATACATTTATCAAACACATGTTCATTTGGGACTTTTTCTTAATACAAAGGAAACACATGTACAAAATATAAACAACATGATTTGTTAGAAAATACTTGTCAACTTGTGTTAGAAAGAAAATGTATTCATAATCAACTTGATAAGGATATCAATATAAATCCAGAAGTAATCTTCTAGTAAAACTTTTCGTGATGACTTGGCACAACTCACAAAAAGCTTATATATGTGGTATAGATACAGTATTGCATACTGTGCTGTTTTCACAGCATCAATAACTTATGATTACACAAAGCCATTTAGAAAGTGGTCAAATGTAACATATGTTATATTTGGGATTACACTTTCTTGGTAAAGTACAAATAAAAGTACTCTTTTTTTTTTAGTTGAGACCCCATCCGGGATTAGAACTCGCACCCTCAGAGTCAGGCACCCAATAATCAGCACACAAGGTCAGCTGTCTAACCTGCTCAACCACCGCGACTTCCACAGTGTAATCCCAAATATAACATATGTTACATGAATAACTTAACAATTATAAAATATCTTCACAATTATTAAACATAATTAAAAACAGCAAAACACCAATTTGAACACGCCATCATTTAACTTAAAATAATCAGGCACCAGTGAATCGTCCAAGCTTGTGCAGCTGATCATGTATGAATTTTCGGTCGTCATCTGTGACCTCTCTCATCAGAGCTCTGTTTTGTGAAAGGTAAAAAGGTAGTAACAAAGCAGAAAGCAAAAGGACTTTCCACATGACTAAATTATGAAAGATTTGACCATACAGATATAATAATCACCGGGAAATTATAGAAAAGGCACAAATACAGTTTTTCAATTTACTCACTTGTAACTGGGTTTGCGAGGGGGGAAAAAGCTCCTCCATGGTGGCGATCTCTGGTCTTATTTTACTCTTTGGTGCAATAAGCCAGCTGCACTTCACATCTGTTTTGGTGGCTCTCCTATAACTGTTGAAACAACAATAGTTGAATGAATAATAACTTAGTTAACAATATAAGATAGAAAGGATCTGTAACATTATGTAATTTCTCATTGTGTAATGAATTTCAAATTAAAAAAACATACATGTGAGAATAGTGGACAAACATAATTTGACATTAACCCATAATGTATCGACATGGTGCACGAAATCAACAATATCATTGGGTCCACAACACACCAAGTCACAACATCATTATGAATAGTTAGCCCTCTGTGATAAGCATGTAATACCTATATTGTCTGATTCAAACTTACCCAAAGAGAAGTGCAGCAGCTACATGGTGGCAGGAATACTGGCCCAAAGGACATTCGCAAGATAAGTATGTTACGTTAAAGGCATCATTAAGGTGAACCTTTAACAGTTACATAAAAATTTATATGTTGTTCAGCATCTCAAGTGTGTCGTCATCAATGCATTCATCCCAATTGTGGCAAAACTTGTGCCCAACAGTGGCATACTTCATCAGCACTGAATTGGCCCAAAGTCAGCACTGCATTTGCCCACTGTCTGCCATATATTAACATTAATCTCAAATTATCATAAGAGAATCAGCTATTAATCAGCATATACTTTGTGTTTGAACATGCACTGAAAGCTCAATACTCCTTCTGTTGTTCTAAATTTTTCCATGTCTAATATTGTAATACATTTTGATTTACATATCACACAAACAGTACTTTTAATAACATGTAAACACATGGTCAAGGGAGATAGGGATACACCATGTACACTAACCTGGGTAATTGTAGGCTTTGGCATTGCAGAAAGGGCTAAGCTTCTTATGCCTTGCCAATATTTGAATATCAACCTCATGCTTAGTTACAATACTTGTTCACAGATGAATCACAAATACAAGTATGTGGCTGAATTGTCAAAAATATGTTTGCCAAAAGGCAAGGTAATCACTCAACTTAATTTACAATGCACATGTATGTGTGGCGTTTTGGTAAATATGGCATGCTACCTGGGATATTTATTGAAGGACTTACTATTGCTGTTTCTTAATATATATATATTTTAAAGTGCAACCTGTAGAACACGCAAACTTCAAATGCTATAATGATACCTATCAGCAAGTGATTAGTTCTGCCAACTTCTGGTACACACTTCCAATAAGAATAACACGAATATAACACATTGTACCATCAGAAAAAGATCATGCAGAATTCCCAAATTCTTTGACGAACCAATGGGTAAAGATTAATTAACTTACTATTCATGATCGTTATTACATCTACAAGGACGTGAAGTTTGCAGCCATCATACCCACCTCCACGTTGTAAGATCTGTCACGCATCGAGGCCTGAACAACCGCACTTACGTGCAGACATTCTCTATCGAACAGAAACTTCAATACGTGATCACTGTTAACAGCAGTTTCCGACTTCCTCATCAGTTTCAACTTATCCCGCGTATAGGTTACCCAGAACATAATTGATAACGCCATATTGCCGGGATTTGTTTGTCACCGGCAGTAGGTAATCACGTCGATTCTCGCATTGCCCCGTGACCTACTTACGGGCCCTATAGCTCTGGCGAAACGACAGTTAAATATAATTTCTATCAGGTATAAAGGATATGGATTAGAATGTACACAACATCGAGTAGTTTTTGAATGTTTTTCAAACGGTATTACGTCTCACAATCAAAGACTGAGGATAAATGCAATGAAACTCACTGCCTATATACCGACAGGGGAAAACTCGTCGAATGTAAACACCACCGGAATTAACCCGAGGCCAAATGTGAAAAGATAATTAGAGCTGTATATTACAATGGGCAGCAAAAACACCCAGTTTTCCAGTATTTTCACTCCCTATCACAACTTACACCATTGGTCAGTCCCACGCATGATCATATGTGGTTGTTATGCTTCGTTATGTAACGTGAACAAGAGTAACCCGTAAAAACCATTGTATTACTTGTTGTTACTATTATGAATAACATGACACCTTAGTAGTTTTATTCAAAGCATTAAATTTAAAGTTTAATAACGTGAAAGAAAACCAGAAGAGTTTTATGCTAAGGATAATCTGTCTTCCAAACCAAATCATCTCATTCCAGTTTCTCTTAAATTTATCTTTTGATAGGAACCCACTGATTGTGGGAGATTGCCGAAAGAGGGGAATCATCCGGAATACGAAGGAGGTGAAGGAGACCAGGATGATGGAGTCCATACAAAAAGACGGAATCGAAAGTCTGCAAAAGCCGAAGATACTGAATACACACCTTCCTCTCTGCATGCTCCCAACACAGATTGTGGAGAAAAAGATCAAAAGTATCCAGATCCACACTGACTCAATCTCTCACTCACACGCTCCCCCCTATCTCTCTCTCTCACACACACACACATAAAACCACTCACCCGCTCACTCACTCATTGCCCTTTCTTTCTTGGTACAAGGATATTACTCTCTATCTCTATCCACACCTTAAGTCTATGTCCCATCAAGTGTATACGATACCTTGCCACCTTTCTAAATATTACTGTCACTGATACCTTCTGTAAAGGTATAGCCGAGGCATGCTGGTTTGATAAAATGAAGCAGTTTGACAAAGATGAGATGCACAAGTCTTTGGCACTCTGGAAGGAGGGTTCCGGGGGAGTCTTTCTATCGAAAAGGTACATAGTTGAATTGACTGTGCGGTTATAACTGCCTGGGTTGGGTTCTTCACTGCCACACTGAACAGTATTTCAGTGATGTCGATGTATGTGAGACATTCATCCACTTTGATGCATGTGAAACCCTCGAACGGCACAGCCCTAACAAGAATCATTATCAGGGCAAATCTTGTACTCCAACCCATGACTCTTGCTGTGGACAGGGACATGTTTTTTAATACTTATGATACTTCAAGTCTAAGATATGAAAAAAGTAAAAAAAGTGTAATACTATTTAATTCATACAATATTCCTTCCACATTTGATAACAAGTGCACTTTTAGAAAGTCTGAAAGAAGTCAAACCAGAAAGAATCATGCTTTTACAGTCCCGCCCTTTTGAAACTTTGATGAAATTAGGAAACGATTTTTTTGCCTTTTGCCTTTTCCTTCAGGTGAAGTTGGGGACTGGAAGAATTGGTTCACGGTTGCAGAAAACGAGTAATTTGATTATATTTGGAACGACAAAATGGAGGGCTCTGGTATCCAATTCTTGTATACACTATGATGAGAAGGTACATTGACTGGTTTGTCAAATTGGCGTTCAAACACTTTAGCAGCTTTTTCAAAAGCTATTTAGGGGAGGGACAGGTTGGTGACGACAATACATATAACCTGAAGACACATTTCTATTTTATTAGTTTTTGCATATACGTTTTGTGTGGTCCAATAAAAGTCTAATCAGAATCAGGTTACTAGTGTTTTGTTGTTTCGAAGTGAGGCCTTTCCTTTTGACGGCTCATTGTTTGAGAAGAGTCTGAAGAATAAGGGCATGAGGACGACTGGCTATAAGAGTTAGTTAAACGTTAACGCCGGATCGGCATTATTTCATCCTTGTATCGAGTCGAAGAAAAAGAAAAACATGTAACGTGTCTTGTTTTCAGAAAGTTCAGAGGCGTCACGTTCCTGATGTCTTTGACACTGCATAAGACTGTTCAAAATGTCCTCAGTCAATAAACCATTCACGGGCCTAAGATTCAAAGATAACTTTGTCTGTTATGCATACCATAGGGAAGATTTATTTTGTGACTGAGCGATAACGTGTTCATAGCATATTTCCAAAAAGAGCCTCCAGTCGGAAGATTTGCTCGATGCCTGTTCTTCCACAGGATGGCACCTTTGGTATTGACTTATGTGGATCACATCTTATCTCTGTATTAGTGAAAGTCGGTAACACTCAATTCAGAACGTGTTGTTGTTTTTTCGATCAATTATTCATACATTACTGTACAGAAAACAGAACCTACGAAAAATATCTTTATGGTTGATGATTCATTATTCATCACCGATAAGCCACAGATGCACTGAAAACTATATATCTCATATTTGTAGTATAAATTGACAATATTATCAGATCACGGGAAGTGGATGAGTGGATGAACCGACACATTTGTCATACAATGATCGCACATACTGCATCACCCAGTGCAAAACGTACATAACAAGAATTATATTCACTGCAGGCAATTAATTGAATGGGGTATCTCGTTGTCTTTACAAAACATGCAATGTAAACTTTCAGCTGACATGAGTGAGTGAATATAGCTAAAGAGAGTTATTACGTAATATTATGAACGGGAAGAAATTAACTCTACACATTGTACCCAGGATGTGCGGAATCGAACCCTGACTTTTGCCGTTACAACGAACGCTTCAGCAACAACTCTCCAGGGCCGTCCAGTGGGTGTTTGAATGGGCTGTCGCCTCACATCGCATCACCATCCCTGATGTAGCAGGAGTTAAAGATGTATGGTGAGATCATATTGAAGGTCAGCGTTGCACAGCTTGAAGGGGTGTCTCAATAAGTATTCGATATTACATATTGCCTCTTGGGGTGCAGTCAGGTTTGATTTGTTTGTTTCTGAACGCCGCACTCAGCCATATTTTTGCTATATGGTGGTTGTCTGTAATGAATCGAGTGTTGAACAGACAATCCAGCGATCAACACGATGAGCATAGTTCTACGCAATTGGGATAGGACGACAAGTGTCAACCATGTCAGGGAGCCTGTTTAAGATTTAACGTCTTGTCGACAATTCATGTACTGGCAAGAACAAAACAATACAATATACGGACAATGCGAACTGAAATAGCAAGGTAAATATCAGTCAAAGTAACAGACGTGAGATAGAGTTAACTATAATAAACACAATCAAAGCATGCCATGCGTAGTCATCCGCAATGTCAAATGTTACCCAGTCTGCTTTCTTCATGGTTCATGCCCGCTCGTTCATTAAAACGATCACTGAGGTGTTGCTGATTAACAGTCTCGTGAATATGCTTCATTTCTTGAGCAGAACAATGTATCCATTTAGTCTATAATAAAATTGTTTTATTCAGTTATCAATACATGCAAGTGATGACAACAACGTTTCCGTTTGTACATATATGAATATTGTATAATCTGAACTCAAGTGACAAGGCGAGTTTGCTGAAAACCGTCAAAGATCACAATGTGTGACATATCATTACGAACTGCAAGTCGTGACTGTCCAATTGACCCACACTGTGACAGTTCCTTTGTGATATATGGTCTTAAAGAATCACAGTTCATGTATTGGGATCTGTGTTTGTGAGTGACGCAAAGACACCAAAATGTCTTTGAGGAAGACATGAAAGTAGTTCAGGCATGATGTGATTTTCATTTGAGTGGAATGTCGATTTATACAACAGGGGTTAAATGTACTTATCACAGAACGTTATAAAAATTGCTCATACAAGTAAAGACAAAGATTCATTTTCATTTTCATTCAAGTAATTTGCATAAACAAGTGTTACATGGGCACAATGAGATTTCTGGTGTCCCCGACGTGTGGAATTTTGTAAAATTTGTATTATCATTGATTAAGTGATAGTTATTATGGGTCACAATGTTTAAAGTTTTGAGTGTGGGTTGCGGGTCACATCTCATCATGTATGTTCAATGACAATACCATTTTTTAGCGGTACGCCTTTTTGATAGCGCTTCAGAGTTGCCTCCCTTGGCAATCTTATTTACGGCTTTCATCATGTCATGTTTATGAGGCCTTTCGTGAATGTTCTGAGAAGATAATGATGTCGCCTGGCTTTTCTAGAATGCTCAAGAATCTGTGTCACTATATATAACTTAAGGCTGGTTGTTGTGTTGACAGACACGGACTAACACATGGACTTATCACACCACTGGAATTATACATCTGTCTGCCATCGTAAACATCGTCAAGACCGATCGTCTACTCTCATTGTAAACTACCTTTATTCAGTATGTCTGCTCTCACTGAAAATGTCAACACTCTGGTGAGTTAATATTTCATATTTGTGACCCATTACTTTAGATTTGTGACTCAATTGCATTGTACTAAATATCTGTATTGTCATTAATTGTAGCTTGCTCAATGTTTGCTCAATATATTATTGAATATGTTAGACTTTTCTGTGTTATATTTTGCTGGTTCAAAGGGGACTCTTAAACCTTTTGTGACTTGTTAACCGTAACAAATTATAGAGAAAACATATGTAGTGAACGTGGGGTTACCTCTGCATCCATTGTATTGCCCGGTGTATGGGACTACGTTGTGGTCCTGCATGCATGACATGACACTTCTTTCTTTACACAAAGCAAGGAGGGTTAAACCTATGAGGGAGAGAGTCAGGGTCCACTATGATAATGAGCTGAGGTAAGAAAAGCGAATGGTAATTATGTCTCTAGCACTACTGACATGTGTGGTCACGTAATCAAAAACAGTATGTCGCAACTTCAGGGCACGTAAATACATTCACAGAGCGGCACATCACACATACACTACCCAGGTGCGAGTCAGATACAGATCAGAGGTGTGATATATCATCAGATTGTCAGCGTACCACATCACTGACCGACATCTACCACCATGTCGGCAAATGAATGCGAAGGAAAGCCTCAAGTGTAAGTTATAGCTTAACTGAGAGTATCATTTTATAGCGCTACTAGTTATATCCATGCAATATAACACACCAGGAGACGTATATTAATCAACATGGTGACAGATATGCATTGGGAAGACATGAGTTGTAGGATACTGTATACATACATTTCCATATTTAAAAATCAAGAAACGATTGTGAGTGAGTTTTAAGGTGATTTTTGTCCAGATTACTCTTAACATACTTCGTGTATATAATTTTCTTTTTTTTTTCTTTCGTATATTATGTCCTATGCATTTCCCTATTTTGACTTAAACCATGTGTTCCCGAATTATTTCAGGTGAACAAATGACTAGTCTTAGCATATGTTTATGACGGGTGCCACCGAGGGGGCAGGATACCTGGAATCGCGAACACCTGGTACCATCACTATTTCATAGTGATTCATAAACATATGGTCTGTCATCGTATCGCATGGTGACAATCACTGGATTGTCTGGTTCATACAGCTGTAATACTGCTGAAATAAATATCTGCTCATGATATAGTCACAATTTTACAATCACCTCTGCTTTTGGCAGAGACCTCTTATGAATGTGGAAAGGATTTTGTCGCTTCAAGACCCATGACAATAGCATGTTGAAATTTGTTCACACCTTTGCCCGAGAGTGACCACAAAGCCCACAGTTTCAGCGTATAAATGCGAGTTTACAGAATTTAAATGAAATCTTATAAAATTAATGCTGTGGTATCTTCAGGATTTCTTCAGATCTGAGAGACCTTGGTGACATCCACGATTTGAACAACTTTCAGTGTTTACTGTATGATGGCCTGTACCTCCCAATGGCACCACCAAAACGGCTTGAAGGTCGGAGTCAACTTGAGAACTACAAAAGCATTAAAGACGCTCAACTGAATAGAGATGATGTAATCCTTTGCGCGTATCTTAAATGCGGTAAGTACTTGTTGCATGAGTGTTAGACTGTATTTACTCAATTTCGATTTCTGACACATGTAATTCATCTGCAAACGTTGTTTATCAATCACTTTAATAACTTTTATGTGTGATATTTCCTTCCAGGTGAAGTTGATACTTCAGTCTGTAACCAGAATGTTACAAACGTGATGTTAAAAGTTAAAAGTGTTTCAAATCAATCCATAGCTGATACGAATCATTAGCACATCTAACTGTCACCATCAAACAGACAGTGTTTGTTGAACAAAAGATGAGAATTCATTCCCATTGTAAGACTACTGAGCAGGGTATTTCAACCTCGTTCTCTCGTCACTCTTTTCACAAAGAAAACAATGCAATTCATGCAAATGCCCCCACCTTTTATCCTTTCTTTAATAAATAACCCACTAAAATCTAAAAGAATTAGGATCTTCCGAAGGTTTGGTAAAAATGGGCATAATGTTGGAACAAAGATGTAGAATCCGACTTTAACGAAACGTATAATGTTTTTATCGATAAAACTTCCAAAACATCTCCAAAACCAAAAGTATGAATTCGGTGCAGTGGTGAAAAGATGCATCTTTCGCAGATAATACTCTCCTCTTTGACTGTTGTAATATCGATCATTTCAATTACATACTTCCTTATGTTGAATATTCCGTTGGCATAGTTTACCACCAGGAACCTATCAAGAACATATCAGGAACCTATCAGGAGCCTTGACCACAGAAGCTGCTCAAGTTCTGCCAAGTGTATGCAACTTTGCCCAATCAGCTACAATTGATGATCATGCTTTCAGTCAGTGGTTGTCAAGGTCCGCACACAATTACTTACAATTTACAAGAATGTTTAGGAGCCTTAGCTCGAGGTTTCGTTAAGGCTTTGGCGGAAAACTCTCACTCACACCATATTTTCACTTGACCAGGTAACCACTGGCTGTTTGAGGTGCTGGGGATGCTCACGACGGGATCTCTTCTTTACAGAAAGTCACTTCCCAGGAGCCAAATGATTGACTTCATATACAAAGACGGCATAGAAAGTCTGCCCCCACCAAGGTTACTCGTTACCCATCTCCCACTGCGCATGCTCCCTACCCAGGTTGTGGAGAAAAAGCTCAAGTGCATCCAGATCAGAAGAAATCCAAAAGATGTATGCGTGTCCATGTATAATAACTTCAGAAACCTCGCTGTCCCGAAGTCCTTTGAAGGAAATTTTGCGGAGTTCACGGAAGCATTTCTGTCGGGTGAAATGTAAGTAACATTGTAGTCGCTGACACTGTTCTCTCAGGAAAACAATCTTAACTTCGCATGGTCGCTACCGGTCCTGTGGGTTTCTTGTGTGACGTGACATGCTCACAATCCTACCAGAGCGCATGCTTTACAGGAGCTTTACAAGAAGAAGGGTTCACAAGTTGCAAGTCCTAGAACGGGTTCACTCGTTACAAGCGTTAGGAACGGTATATATTTGTAACAGGGTAGCTGGGTAACATTCGCTCTCTTTGCCTCGTCCGCCCAAAACCAGTGCCTTCTTCCCACACAGCTACCATGCAAGTGCTGCTCAGTTGTCCATGAACTGTAATGTTTTGTCATATACTCGGGGAGTAATAGATCCATTTCAGCTTAATGCAAAATACCCCAGCTTCCCAAGTATCCATTTTAAAGAGATATATTGCATATATTCTTAAAATCACTGTCATAATTCTGACACCAGTTAGGCTTTTCCGAATCCAATACCATCAGTGAATACATGAGACACTGGAGTTAATCACATGTTGACCCAGAAAATCTCCAAATAAACTTTGTGATAATAGGATGCTAATGGTAGGATATGGTTAATCTTTCTGCGAGCACCAAATGACAAAGCTGGTTTTCAGTCACTCATTCACATAACTTTCACCTTTATTTTCTTTGCAAACTTTGTCCCAAATTGTGTCAAAAGAATTTCGAATCTCCCATCATAAATATCTCCTGCATATCGAGCAATAGACCATGAATAATATCCAGTAAGGAGGTGGATAAGTACATCTTTCATTACAGTTGACGTGACCATTATATTGAATGATCAAAAAAAATGTCCTTAACCATACACACACACTGTCATTGATGATTCAGTACCATTGGGATCCTACCACGGTTATCTCAATAGCTGGACTACAGAAGTGTCCCTGAACAACCGGTGTTCTATCTGTACTATGAGGATATGAAAGTCGTAAGTGTACACTGTGTTTTTCGTAGAAGATTAACTGTCATATGTGGTTTGGTGTTAAGTTTTCTTATATATATACCTGTTTACATTTAGTGTTTGTCGTGAGAGGGAGCTAGTCATCTCATCTCCATGCTCACCCTCACCCCACACCAACTAACATTTTTCTTGTGATAGAATTACTCATATATTCGAGAAAAAATGTGTTTCAAAATAACACAATACATGTTTATTACAGCACACTAAAATGTTACAAAGATTTAAACAATTAAGAAAAGAGAATCAAACATGTATGTATGTTACTGCACTTTCCCAACGATTTTCAACATGTGTGGATTTGTATTTGTATCAGAATCCCCTAAAGTGTGTTAAAGACATGGCAAGGTTTCTGGATCTAGACGTCACAGACAAATTCTGTGAGGACTTGATCGAGGCGTGTTCCTTCAAGAACCTGAAGGAGAAGGAAGCCAGACATAAGCAGGAGGGTATTGATCCAGGTATTTGGAAGAAAGGAGCTGGTGGGACATTTTACAGGAAAGGTAGGCTTCACGCATGCGTCATAGTCAGACAACAAATTGAACAAACTCGCATATTTGAAGGACAAGGATGGAAATGGTATTTACGCTTTCGGGTTTTCCAGCAGACCTGTCTTCCAAATCATAGATACATTTTATAACTCTGTCGATAAAGATACCTACATGAAAGGTAATTTTGATATATTAACACAGCTTTGATGAAAAACAAACTTTAGACGTTGGAGTCAGATACATGTTGTCAAAGCTATTCAGTACTGGAAACTATCATCGAATTAACGCTTCTTTAACGTAAAGTGATAGCTGAAAACAAGGGATTCGAACGAATGATCAACGCAGGAACACAACAGGCCCCTTTGCCTTCAGTACTCCGCCCTTGCAACTGAAGTACAATTGATGTTGGATGCCATTTAGGTCTTTGAACCCACGCATATCCATATATTTCAGGTGAAATCGGAGACTGGAAGAACTGGTTCACTGTAGCAGAAAACGAGAGATTTGATCAAATATGGGATGAGAAGATGAAGAATTCAGGCATGAAATTTATATATTCCGTTTAAGGATGCATTTGAAAATCGTGCTGTGATCGAGGCCATAGCCAGTGAACCACAGAGGACGGCATGATACTATATATATAGTTTCGTTCAACAGCTTTCATAAGAGTGCTTTTCTTCTCGTGTATCTTTCTTTTGTAGTACTTACATCCCAGCGAAGGGCATGTGCACCTAAAGCGTTAAACGGAAGGGGAAAGGGTCGAACAGGTTACGGATAAATCTATATAACATACAAGGAAGGCGTAAGCATGGCTGGAAAAGTTACGAGGGTGAGCCTGCTTTCGAATCATTACTGAACAAATGTAGCCGGAAAGTCGGTGAAAGTTTCAGGAGAGTTTCCGGCAGCCAGCATGTTCGACAATAAACAATTCCATCATGTTCTTTCAACGAATATTACCAGATATTTTACCGTTAGTGATCTGTTAACTTGTGATTGGCTGACTACTGATATAGCATGTAACTATTATGTCAGCTCGCGATGGGTTACCTGCCTTTTCCGTTAGTGACTTCTTTATGTGTAGTGTGATAACCCCTGATAATTGCGTATGAATACATTGACAAACACTCACACAAGACAGATTTTTTGTTTCTCAAACCTGTCATTTCAAATACGAAATGACTACATAATAGTTTTGATTTGATTGTGTTCGCTTGTCAATGCGTATGGCAATTTAACAAACAGAAATGATATCCAAGTAAATGAAATACGTTTCTTGTATGTATTGAATATCTGCAGTAACTAAATGCAGCTGTGTTGAATAAATAAATAAATATCGTTACCACATTCTCAGTGCAGTGTAATAAAGTGTAGTTATGACCAGGACTGTTATAGTTAGGGCACGAGGACGTCGGCAACTGACAGAAATTGACGGCTTGCAGTGTGAAATGGCGTCGCCCTGAGATGTTCAGGGCCGTAGAAAGAACCTGAATAATGGTTGTTCTTGTTGTTCTGGTTTAAACGTCGTTATATAACGTTTGAAGCACTGGTCTTTCCTGTGGCCATACAAAGACGTCAGGCATAAGGCACTAATGCCCGTCCGTAGCTGATGTGACAAGGAGAATTCGGTTTGTGTATGATGAGGATGTTGCATGGGAGATTGTTAACATAATCTGGCGTTAATTCTTCCCAGAGAGTTATATTGGATAATAATCCTAAACTCAATTTCGCCAATATGGAATTGCCATGCATGCACCATCATGAAATGAAACATTACAGTGTTTTCAGGATACGTAACATCAATAAATTTCCAAGACATTTCATTGCTGATACAGTGCTCTGTCTGCTACATATTCTAGGACGTGTCCTCAGGATGAAATCATGTATTGTCTCATAGGCAGATCCAGACGGGGATTGCAGGGGTGCGTAGACCCCCTCCCCCCTTTTGTCCTGAAAGTGTATTAAATGACCATTGAAACTCAGGTTGAAATGAAGTGTGCAACCCCCCCCTTTTTTTCTCAATAGTGTACACCCCCTTTCTTATAAAGCTGCATCCGCCCCTGTGTTTAGGGATTTAATTTCCAGGAACAAGATATTTTTAAAGACCATTAAATCCAGGCCTGCTCTTCGGACAGTCACAGTGAAGTAAATATCCAGGATGTCAGGGCATATTGTATAATATCCAAGGGATTTGACATATGGAAATTCTATGTCAGTTCTATTCTAAGGACGACGTTTTGACATTAAAACATAACAAAGAAAAACAAAGACATGACACATCAGTTGGAAGTTTAATCTTGATTTCCAAATGTGTTGTTGTATGGAGGGATACATCTAGGAAGGGTAGGTGTTGGTTAGACTTATTAATTTAATTTACCAATTTTAATTTGGTCTCTTTGTCCTTGTATTTATTATTATTAGGCCTGGCTTCCATTTGTGTTCTTACCACCCTGTTACAGTACAACCAGAAATTATTGAGAATTTAAAGATTGTAAATGTTTGTATTTTTTTCACTTATTACTCACGTATTAATGTGAATAGTAGCAGAACAGAACTCCAGATTCAAAGACAGGTGAACAGTTTGTATTTTGTCAAGTCACCATGGGCAGCAATGCAGGCTTCAATGCGGCGGGGCATACTACTGATCAAAGAAGTTAGAAAGTCGTGGTCCATGCTGTCCCAATATCGGACCACCTCTTCTTTCATTTCAGCAATATTTCTCAGATTTTTCTTATGGACACTTTCCTTCATAAGTTCCCAAACATTTTCTATTGGATTTAGGTCAGGGCTATAGCTTGGCCAATCTAATAATGTCATATTGGGGGTTCGAAACCAGGCCTGTGAATGCTTTGAGCGATGTTTTGGGTCGTTGTCCTGCTGGAAAATCCAAACATTTCAATAGAACACGTGAGCAGATGGAAGTAAATGTCCCTCGAGAATAGCTGTGTACCGCTCACTGTTCATATTCCCTTCAAATACACAGCGGGGCGTTGCCCCTAACACAGATATGGCACCCCACGTTAAACTTCGGACTCAGTTTGTTTGGTCTTTGTCCCAGAACTTTATCTGAGAAAATCACTGTCTATTCTATGCTGTAAGCACCAGTTCAACCTTCACTCCTTTTGTTCAGGTTTCATGATCGGTGATGGAATTCCTCGACTTTTGCCAACCCATTGCATGCAAGTTCTAATTGTCTCACTGCATGCAGATCAGTTCTACCAAATTGTCTCCTTACTGCCTCCCTGATGCTCAATGCCATATCCATTTGCAATATGTTTCAAAACACGATTAAAAGAGGACAAGGGGATGCCTGTTCTACTTGAAATCACTTTAGCTGATCTGATGTTCTGTTATAATACTCTAAACTCAACTTCCTCTTCTCTAAATCATCCATACTGAGGATCACTGAAAATGTCGTCTGCTAGTAAGTAAACAAAGGGGGATAACTCTTCACAAACTAATGAAAAAGGATTAACAGAGTTGTCTCTCTTGAATGAATCCAAGCACTTGATAGCTGATCAAGGTTGTTTATACTCGAAATCCAATTACGCATATTCCTAAAATTCTCAATAATTTCTGGTCATACTATATCTGCCACTAATGTTACCTCATCAACTACACCACATGGGCACAATGTGGGAAGCCCATTTCTGGTGTCCCCCGCCGTGATATTGCTGGGATATTGCTAAAAGCGGCGTAAATCTAAACTCAGTCAGTCATCAACTATGCCTGGATTAACAATCACTGGCTTCCTTTTGTCCATCCACCCAGTTAGTGCTAGTTATACCCCCTTGGATTCTATTTGTTTTTCTTATGATGCATGCCTGGATTAACAATCTCTGGCTTCCACTTGTCCATCCACCAATTCAATACTGGTTTCCTTTGTTATACTGTTGTTGTTTCAACATGTACAGATGTATCTGTTTGTTCCTAATTGTTTCATTCACCTGATGAAGGAGTAAGAACATACTTCACAACGTCGTGACCCTTCACAATAAAGAAGTTGTCATCCATAAAACTCTTGTCTTTATGTGTATCACTTCTAAATGCCCTCCAAAGACTTTATTGTCACGTGATCTTTCAGACTAATTGATAAAAACAGTAAAGTGTTGTAACAGTGATCCATCAGTTCTTCACATTCTTTCAAAGAAAACTTGACTCCACAAGCATCTAATGCAAAATGTTTTTACTCCTGTACAATATCTATTAATTCTCATGCCGTTATTTGAGTCAAAGATACGTGTAACTGGTCTAACTTGCTACATCCCTTAACGAAAGAGAAAGCAGATGACGTTAATTGACTGCAGTCAAAAATATCCAAAAACTCCAAGCGAGATATTTGAATCACTGCTAACTGGAGCCTACCTAAATAGGTTGATTTAGGCAACCAGGTCAAGAGAAGCAAATCCACTGATTCAAAGGACACAATTCCATAGCTGATACAAGATACTCTGAAACTCTTTGAATGCGTCAGTGCCTCTTCTAACTGACTTCTGTTAAAGTTTATTTGTCCATCAAATGAAAAAAAGGAAATATTCATTTAACAATACCTACGTTATTCTGCAGTTGTCTGTTATGAATGTTAGGTCTATACTGTTCTATCTCAGAGGTATCCGAAGATAGAATAGTATAGATCTCAGAATGCCAGTGTTATAATTCAATACTTATGTGTTCAATCTCAAACACTAGATTAAATTCTCACCAATGACGTTATTTCTGAACACAATTAAGTGAAAATTACAGAACTATCAAATCATTATGTCTATTATTGAATGAATACGGTAATGCAATGATTTAAGCATTTATTTACCTGATTTTATGAGGATCATCAACATCTCATCCATTCCGTCCAAACATCAAAGAGACCTTTGATCACATGATGCAAATTCACTCAGTTGATTGGATGAAATTTATAAAATTGTATAGAACTGAAATCAAGTGAAGTTTTTCAGCTAGAACAAAATGATTCTGTCTCTGACAGCTTTATTATTGAAGAAATATTATTGATGTAAATTCTATCGTGTAGAGCTCGCCAAGAGCTTTCCAACCGTACCAAAAGATCAATATGACTAATTTTGACGATAGAACAAAATAGTTCTCATGGAGCGATATTTCGAGAAAGTTCAGGTATTTGTGAAAATGGGATCATTTCTGATTTATCAAGATATGCACGTAGGTGAATAACTACGAAACTTTCGTTATTCGCCGTGAGAACCAAATACGTTTTCGGGTTATGACATGTGCAAACAACAAAAGAAACAACAAACAGCTCTGGGTGCAACAACCAAACTCGACTTCGTTTGTTGAATCAGTTATGAACAATAATAACATCAGGTTGTATAAAACTGTCACGGCGCCAGCTACCGTCCAGGGAGATCCAGAATAGTAAGCAAATACACAACTAGATTGTTGATACAACCCATTCTTAAAGCTAAGTACCCGCTCAAGCATGAATGAACTTCACAAGCACAACAACAAGCTGCTAAAAACAACAAGTAAACTAAGTAATCTCGCCTTAATAGGCTAGCTCAGGGATCAGACCATATATTAACTGGTGACACCTGATGAGTGGGGGATAATAAGGACCTAACTACTGCCACACACAGGGAGAGTATCAGGCCAATAAACATTTAACACTCCAAGTGATCAATAGTACAAACAGACCAGAACAAGATATACTATCACAAAAAACAGAGCTCCCAAGTTCCGTCCTCAGGTCGTCCCACGATACGGCGAATGACAAATATGTAGCAGGCCGACATGCACAAAGTAGTCTGGACTTGGACAACTAGTGTGTTTGGACAACTGGCCATGTCCAGCTATAACTTAAACGTGCGGATACGACGCGAGTTGAAAGTTTGCATCCAGCCTCTGACCAGCAAGGAAGTGTGCTAATACTTGGGTACATAAACGACTGTAGCTAACTTGTAAGCGTATGTCCAGTGAAGGGGAATACATGTATATGTATAAGAAGAGCGTGAGCTCTGCTACAAATAGATATAGGTTAGCAAACACCCTGGTAAAATAAGGGGTATACATATAGGTTGGAGCGGCATAAACGCTTATATATCCCTTCTAAAAACAGATACAGCGACGGGAGTCACATATACAACAAGTGTTTGGCTCTGATATGGCAATGTCCCCCGCCGCTAAAGAATGGAATATCTATATTTAATGCTATTTATTTTGGGGTCACATACAAGATGCCTGAAATGACAGGTGTCTGCCTAATCACCTAATGTAGGCTGTCAACATAATTGTAAACATTGGGTGCAGTGTTTTATGAGATATCACACTTAAATAAGTTTGAAATGAGATACCACGTTAACAACAGTTTGAAAAGTGGTCAAAGTGTCGGGGTGACCTTGACAATACGGTCAAGGTCACCCAAATCGACTGGTGTCTGCGAAATCCCCCAATGTAGGCTGTCACCAAATTTGAAGACATTGGGTACAACAGTTCATGAGATATCGCGTTAACAAGAATCGGGACGTACGGACGCCGCTGAATACATAGTCCCATGTTGCATAACACACACGCGAGTCGCGTGACAAAAACATATATACATATGTCATCGCATTCATTTAAATTCATTATCTCTGCCCGACTGAGCATAATTTGCTCAGTGATATGTTTTCAGTAAATAAATAAAAAATAATGACAGGTGATGCAATCCTTTGTTGAATCATTTATAAACAATGATAACATCAGCTTGTGTAAAACATGTATTCATGTGTCATCGCATTCATTTATATTCATATCGGTTATCTCTGCCCTACAAAACTTAATAGGCTTAGTACGATATGTTTTCAGTAAATAATTGAAGAATAATGACATGCGGTGCAAACTACAGATGCGTATCTGAAAATATAGGTTTGTGAAAAGCTCACATTTGAAGGCGGCACTATGGCCAAGCAGACCGCGGGGCTAAGGTAGGCTTGAAACATAATTTGTATGTGATTGTGACACTTATTTGCATGTAACATGTGTAAGTGCCTGCTTTCTAGCAATCACTTGTATCGGTCGCTTGTGCTGCCAGCAGTATATTACCTCTGACGTCAATATATCAGACCAAGGAGTTGGCTTTACCTTCAGTAGCTCTTGCACATTGAATTTAGTTTTGACACTTAAGTAATAAAATGCGTGCTCTTGTTACGTGGTTGACGTGGACAGTTCTTATGCGTCACATATGGAGCGATTAATGTCGTACTGGGGAACGTCGATGACTGATTTGATTGCACACACAAAAATAAACTATACTTTGTTTTGTGCACAGACCTGACCCAGAGTCAGAATGTACGACAGCCCCCGAGGTAATGGTGGTGGATCTCACCAACTCCAAGGGACATGGCTTCAGGTGTTATCAGTACGAGGGTATATATTGGAGTTTGTGGCCTCGTCCAATATACAAAGGGAAGAACCCAATTGAGGAATTCAAACGTCTGAAAGATTGCACAATGGAAGAAGATGACGTCATAATATGTGCTTATCCGAAATGTGGTATTATGGCATCTACATTCCTCAATATATCACAGTACTGTACAAATGTAAAAAATCTTCTATTTATAAGTGAGTGAGTGCGTGAGTGAATGAGTTAAGATTTATAATCACGTCAACAATATTTCAGCCATATCGTGGCTAAATCAAGTTCTAGATTTATAATACTAATTAGATCACCATACTAGGGACTATGGGGACTTACATTACTTTTGCTTCCTGCATGGACCCAAGCTGGATTTACACCATCCCTGCAGATGTTAGCAATGTTTGACCATTTAGCCATAAATCAAAATGACATATTGCTCCATAAGAACTATTTTGTTCTATCGTCAAAATTAGTCATATTGACCTTTTGGTACGGTTGGAAAGCTCTTGGCGAGCTCTACACGATAGAATTTACATCAATAATATTTCTTCAATAATAAAGCTGTCAGAGACAGAATCATTTTGTTCTAGCTGAAAAACTTCACTTGATTTCAGTTCTATACAATTTTATAAATTTCATCCAATCAACTGAGTGAATTTGCATCATGTGATCAAAGGTCTCTTTGATGTTTGGACGGAATAGATGAGATGTTGATAATCCTCATAAAATCAGGTAAATAAGTGCTTAAATCATTGCATTACCGTATTCATTCAATAATAGAAATAATGATTTGATGGTTCTGTAATTTTCACTTAATTGTGTTCAGAAATAACGTCATTGGTGAGAATTTAATCTAGTGTTTGCGATTGAACACATAAGTATTGAATTATAACACTGGCATTCTGAGATCTATATTGTTCTATCTTCGGATACCTCTGAGATAGAACAGTATAGACCTAACATTCATAACAGACAACTTCAGAATAATGTAGGTATTGTTAAATGAATTTCCTTTTTTTCATTTGATGGACAAATAAACTTTAACAGAAGTCAGTTAGAAGAGGCACTGACGCATTCAAAGAGTTTCAGAGTATCTTGTATCAGCTATGGAATTGTGTCCTTTGAATCAGTGGATTTACTTCTCTTGACCTGGTTGCCTAAATCAACCTATTTAGGTAGGCTCCAGTTAGCAGTGATTCAAATATCTCTCTTGGAGCTTTTGGATATTTCTGACTGCAGTCAATTAACGTCATCTGCTTTCTCATTCGTTGAGGGCTGTAGCAAGTAAGACCAATTATACGTATCTTTGACTCAAATGACGCCTTCAGAACTGATAGATATTGTACAGAGGTTAAAACATTTTGTATTAGATGCTTGTGGAGTCAAGTTTTCTTCGAAAGAATGTGAAGAACTGATGGATCACTGTTACAACACTTTACTGTTTTTATCAATTAGTCTGAAAGATCACGTGACAACAAGGTCATTTGAACAGCAAATAGAAGCCCGTTATTATGACTGCCACTTTGTTATTCACAAGCACCCTCAACATGGATCAGTCAGCAGCTGTGGATCTATGGAACAAAATGATGGAGTATGATGGTGATGCTGCTGACGATAATGAGGTTTGAGTGTGTTTAGGTGATGTTTTTATCACTCCTGTTATAGATTTCTCTGAAACGGAAACATATAAAGATCGGGCAGATGTGTTGATGCCAGGGGTAGAAGTTGTTGAAGAGTGTGTATTATCAACAAACTATGATCATTTGGAAGAGAACGCTTCTGACACGGATGACGATGATGATTCTTTATATTGTCCAGAGGAAAGTTTGGATGACTCGGAAAATGAAGAAGTAATCCAGAGAAGAAACAAACAAACAGTGAATAGGAACAAGCTATTGAAACTGAACATAACATTAACGAGGAACAGCCAAGGGTCCGAAAGCGTACAATAAACAAAGATCAGTGGAAAGGCAATGTTAGAAAGCGGAAAACACATAGTGGACAGGAATATGTAAATTCAAAGGGGAATGTAGAACCAAGACGAAAGATTAAGACAAAGAAGGACTGTCCAGGAAGATGTAAATTTAAATGCAGCCAGGTAATATCCTCAAACAAACGACATGAAATATTTGAATCTTTTTGGAAGTTAGATGACTCAGAAAAGTCAGTATTTTATGGCAACACAACCAAAAGAAACCAAACAAAAAGGAAGTCTGAAAAGTCACCAGGTAGGAAAAGATATACCATTCAATACGTTTTCATTGTTGATGAAAAAACCCTCCGAGTGTGTAAAGAGTTCTACCTTACATCCCTGGATATTAGTCACACGAGGATCTCTTACTTTCATGAACAGGTGACAGGAGATGGAACTCCTAAACCAGAGAGACGTGGAAAACATAGAAAAACTAGTGTTCCTGAGGACATGAAAGAATGAGTAAGAAATCATATAAAACCATTTCGCAGAATGCCATCACATTATTGTAGAGCTAGAAGCTCAAAGGAATTTCTGGAGTCTGGTCTTTCTCTTCCTATGATGTACAATCTATATGTGCAAAAATGTCTGAATGAAAATCAACAACCTGTCAAAGAACATATGTACCGGAAGATTTTTGACACAGAGTTTAACATTGGTTTTTACGTTCCTGAAAGGTCGGTGTGACCTCTGTGCAACATATGAAATAGCAGAAAAGAATGGAACTGTTACCCCAGAGCTTACAGAAACATTCAATGCTTGTCTTGAATCGAAAATGCTACGAGAGCAGAAAGAAATTCTGACAGATCATGTGATATCATGCCCAAGAGCCAACGCATCCAATATTTTCTACAAGTGTAAACTAAATGCATTTAATCTCACAGCTCACAGTTCACTTTCACCACATGCTTACTGTTGCATCTGGCATGAAGGAATTGCCGGCTGTGGCGGTAATGAAATCGCAGAGCAGGAAACCAAAGAGCTTGGATAAATTTAACATCGATAGTGTGAAGATTGGTTCAGCTAACATCACACCGTCAGCTTTGATAAAAGATCTTGGTGCTTATATTGATTCGGGCCTGTCTCTAGATTCGCATGTGGATAAGTTGTGTCATACCTGCTATTACCACCTCAGACTCATTGGGACGATTAGGAAGCACATCACAATGGAAAGTGCCCCCACTCTTGTGAGATGCCTTGTAACATCCAGATTGGATTACTGTAATAGCCTTCTATACGGACTCACCAACGGACATCTCAATAAACTACAAAAAGTCCAAAATACAGCAGCACGTATTATATCCCTTACCACTAAACGAGACAATATCACCCCTGTACTCTCATCATTACACTGGCTTCCAATCAAGTTCCCGGATTGACTTCAAACTTCTTTGCATTGTGTATAAATGTTTGCATAATCAAGCTCCTTCATATCTCTCTGAACTTCTCACTGTGTACTCCCCTACCAGAACTCTCAGATCTCAAGACCAATGTCTTCTCTCCGTTCCCAAAGTTCTACTTTCTTCTTTTGGCAAGAGGTCTATCCAGTACGCTGGTCCTATTCTGTGGAATTCTCTCCCTCTCCACATAAAGCAGTCATGCACATTGGAAACTTTCAAAATTAAGTTGAAGACTTTCTTTTTTTCCAAAGCCTATCCCTAAAATCAATCTTTCTGTCATCAATTTTAATGTATACATATTTTACTATTTTATCCTCTGTATGTATTGTATGTATGCTTTTATGTAGCGCCTTGAGCATGTATCAGTGGGTGGAAAATGGCGCGCTAAAAATATCCATTATTATTATTATTATTAAGTTGTGTGATTGCAGTACTAGAAAGATTTGTGGAAAGTCACCCCAATGTGAAACACTTAGTATTATGGTCGGACTCCTGTGTTCCCCAGAACAGGAACTCGATGATGCTTACAGCACTGAAGAACTTTATTGTTCGATCTGACCTCAAAACAATTGTCAAGAAATTCTGTGAGCCGGGTCATTCATCAATACAAAGAAGTCAACAGTGTCCACAGCAAGATTGAAAAAACACTGAAAGCCACAGAAGTTTATAGTTCACAGCGCTTTATCCGTGTACTAAAGTCTGTTACAGCCAAAGTTGGCACAGTAATTATTTCTTAGAACGGTTGATAGCCATGTTTAATTAATTATGTTTATTATTGTCTAGAAATGTTTATAAGCCAAGGCTGGCTTTCAAACATTTGGCCTACTTATTTTTATCCTTTTCATAAAACCCAAAACAGTAGGCTGAGCAGAGATTATTTTTGTATTCTCTTGTTATTGAGTTGTATTATTTACTTAAATACTTTTTTATAACTAAACTTTTTCACCAACCTTGAACCTTTACGATTTTCTTTGACTCAATATTAATAACACCTTTGGATAAAACAACAACTCCACGCAATGCCCATATTTATCGTATGCTTTCATTGTAGACGATTGTTTCTGAATTATAGATTACAAAGAAAATGAAGAAAAAAATAGACCATTATAAGACTTAAAATATGCATAAAAAGGAATAGAATAGTTTAAGATTTTAGCTCAAGCGTTCTATCTCAATCATTAAATCTTCGTGTCCCTTAAATTACGTTGAAATGAGGGATTAGATGAGTAATTTTATTAAACTCACACGGAATGAATACCAAAAAGCCATTTGCAGCGAGATAATATTGAAAATTAAATAATACCATTATTTCAAAATTTCAAACTCAAATTTCAACAAATTTCAAAAATGGCAGAGAGAATAAACTAGTTCTCATGGAGCAATATATACTGATTAAAAGTAATAGTAAGCTTGAATTTACTTTAATTCTTTGGGGACTTACATACCCTCTCAGTAGGACAATAATTTTATATTACTAACCCCCTGGGAGTACGGTCATTTACAAGAGGTTGATGAAGCTACCTACATGGTAACGTATACGCATATGCACATACGCACATCAGCTTTAAGAGTCGCCACGAGTGTAAGTATGACACCACCCAATGTAAACGTCTACTTGGTTTTTTTCCGTGTCGATCACTACTTCAAACACTAACAGTGTTTTCTTCTTGAAGAAAGAACAGAATTGTCAGCAATGCAATAGTTATCAGGACATCCGGGCATGTAAGGCAAACGACTGTTTCATTCCACAAAATGTGTAGTAAAAGTAATTTTCCAGTATTTTCACTCCCTATCACAAAGTCAAGTAATTGGTTAGTCCCTTCACTTTGACATATGAGCATGTGTGATCATTGTGCTTCTTTATATAACGCGAACAAAAGTGAAATGTAACCTTTAAAAAGCATTGCATTGCATGTTGTTCCCACTATGAAGAACATAACAGCAGAACGTTTTCCTAAGATAATTGGCCTTCCAAGTCAACGCATCTCATTCCAGTTTTACTTAAAGTCATCTTTTGATAGGAACCCATTGGTTGTGGGAGATAACCGAGATGCTCAAAAGTGGAATCATTCGGAATACGAAGGAGGTGAAAGAGACCAGGATGATAGAGTTCATACAAAAAGACGGAATCGAAAGTCTCCAAAAGCCGAAGATTCTGAATACACACCTTCCTCTTCGCATGCTTCCTACACAGGTCGTGGAGAAAAAGATCAAGTGTATCCAGATCATACGCAATCCCAAAGATGTTTGTGTATCCTTTTTCCACCACAAAAGGGACACGTTATCTTCCATTGGATATGATGGAGACTTCTTGGAGTTCACAGAGGCGTTTTTATCTGGGAAATGTAAGTTTTGTTTGTGATGGATACAAATTATTGAGAAACCAATGTTCCACCACATCACTTCCGCATTAACCGGTTTACTTTCAGTGCCGTTTGGATCCTACTACAACTACCTGATGACATGGCAGAAAGAGACAGCCAGAGAACCGAGCCTACCTGTGCTCACCCTGCACTATGAAGACATGAAGCTGGTGAGTATGGTGAAATAATCTGTCGGATCATGCAGTACTTTACACTAGGTGGAAAACCCTTTTGGATAAAACATGTAATGAACTCAAACTCTTCCAGATTTCAGTTTTTACATTGCTTAAAATCTGATGATATATCTGTTTTTACATGTGGTCTTGTATGAACCGGGAATTCCCGTATTTAGGCCCATGGGCTAAAATATGGGATTTGACCGTATTTAAGCACGTGGGCTTAAATTTGGATTTAATTCTTGCGTGTTTAGAGTCACGTCCCTTTCCAAAGGCATGGTGAACCTCGACGTTTTCAACTTTAGTAGTCCTGTGCGAGGTTATCACGTTTACAGGACATTTTGGACACTGATTACAGAGCAGTTATTAGTGACAGAAATCGATCATCTTAATCCCTACGATGTGCATGCAGTTGCAGTTAAATTGAACCATGTGGTCATTCAATTTGAATTTATAGACATGTTTCCTGATAAAAGCGTTTTAAAACAAAATCTTGTTGTTTTTCAACATATTGCACATTTTTTAATTTAAGCCCTGGGCTTAAATATGGTTAAAATATTTCTTCACTAAAACAGGGATTTTCCGTATTTAAGCCCCGGGAATTCTCGGTATGGTGTGTAATGAGAAGTTATGTGTTGGGACATACAGCTGACTGAATACTGGACACTTTGATTGGCTGGGGACTTATTGAAAAGGACACTTTATGTCCTGAGTGCCTTTCATGTATTTCTGCGTCAAATACTCTTTGAATGTACATACTTTGATAAATATGTATTATTGAGACAGCAATGGACACGAGTTCAGTCATACATTGATATAGTATGACCAGGAATTATTGAGAATTTTAGGAATATGTTGAATTGGATTTCTAGTATAAACAACCTTGACCAGCTATCAAGTGCTTGGTTTCATTCAAGAGAGACAACGCCGTTAATCCGTTTTCATTAGTTTGTGAAGAGTTATCCCCCTTTGTTTACTTGCTAGCAGACGACATTTTCAGTGATCCTCAGTATGGATGATTTAGAGAAGAGGAAGTTGATTTTAGAGTATTATAACAAGAACATCAGATCAGCTAGAGTGATTTCAAGTAGAACAGGCATCCCTTTGTCCACTGTTTATCGTGTTTTGAAAAATGTTGCAAATGGATATGGCTTTGAGCACCAGGGAGGCGCAGGTAGGCTAAGAAAATTGACTGTCGGTGACAGGAGGCGGCTTGGTATTCTTGTTTCTAAAAACAAACGAAGGAGTTTAGAAAACTTCAGGCTGGATATGATTGATAGAGGAACTGTGGCTGTCTGTAAGGAGACAATTAGAACTGAGTTGCATGCAATGGGTTGACAGAAAAGTCGAGGAATTCCATCACCGATCATGAAACCTGAATGAAAGGAGTGAAGGTTGAACTGGTGCTTACAGCATAGAAATTTTAACTGGGACAATGTGATTTTCTCAGATAAAAGTTCTGTGTGGCTGTTTCCTAATACACTGAAATTCTGGACCAAACAAACTGAAAAACCTTTGTATCAGCGCCCAAAGTACAGTCCGAAATTTAACGTGTGGGGTGCCATATCTGTGTTAGGGGCAACGCCCCTCTGTGAATTTGAAGGGAATATGAACAGTGAGCGGTACACAGCTATTCTCGAGGGACATTTACTTCCATCTGCTCACGTGTTTTATGGAAATGTTTGGATTTTCCAGCAGGACAACGACCCAAAACATCGTTCAAAGCATTCACATGCCTGGTTTCGGACCCCCAATATGACATTATTAGATTGGCCAAGCTATAGCCCTGACCTAAATCCAATAGAATATGTTTGGGGACTTATGAAGGAAAGTGTCAATAAGAAAACTCTGACAAATATTGCTGAAATGAAAGAAGAGGTGATCCGATATTGGGACAGCATGGACCACGACTTTCTAACTTCTTTGATCAGTAGTATGCCCCTCCGCAGTGAAGCCTACATTGCTGCCCATGGTGACTTGACAAAATACTAACTGTTCACCTGTCTTTGAATCTGGAGTTATGTTCTGCTAATTTTCACATTTAATACGTGAGTAATGAGTGAAAATATAAAACAATTTAGAATCTTTAAATTCTCAATAATTTCTGGTTGTACTGTATATATGATTAATGGCTGATGGAGGCAGGACCTGTGACTAAATGAAACCTGCAAACAAGTGTATGATGCTGATGCATCATGATGCATATCTAGGCGCGATGCAGAACAAATGATTTTATGTCAGTATTAAATCCTCATTTCTATGAAAATTTTACTCATGTCTGCATAACGAAAGGTAAGTCATGTAAATTATAGTAATGACAAACGGAGATTGATAGCTTTCTGGAACTGGCTGGACTCACAAAAAATGGACAAAAACGAAGAGTCACATCAATACCAATTCACGTTCCTGTGTCGAAACTTAAATTGAGTATCCTGACACGACGAACGAGTGCAACCCTATACAGACAAGTGTGGCCCAAATAGATCATCCTGATCCAGTGATGAACGGGAACCACTGTAGCAGAACGTATGGTTTTCAGTTAGACACAATGTTGAATACAGTCCTGCCTTTGACATTACTTTTTTCCATACAGGCACACCGAAGCACACAATTAGTATTTTTTTTTTTTTCCTGGAGACATATTTCAGTCTCAAGAGATCCTAAAGCTACGAATCCTCGGATGGGTAGGCCGAACGTTTACATTATAAACGATGTCCTACTCACTCACGCACTCTCTCAGTACAAGTGTATTACTCTCTACCTCACATTTTGTTTGTATTTTGCAGGATCCCATCAAGTGTATACGAGACATTGCCACCTTTCTGAATCTTACTGTCACTGATACCTTCTGTAAAGGTATAGCCGAGGCGTGCAGCTTTGATAAAATGAAGCAGTTTGACAAAGAGGAGAAGCACAAGCCTTTCTCACTTTGGAAGGAGGGTTCCGCGGGGGGTCCTTCTATAGAAAAGGTAACTCGTTGAATTGACTAGGTGGATATAACTGTGTGTATAATATGGATATGTTCTGTGGGATGGGTTTACTCCCACCATAAACTGTATTTTATCGACGTGGTGGTAGGGATGTATTTTAGACAATTATCAACTTGGATGAATGTGAAATCCTCTATCGCTACAGCCGAACAACCAGGAATCGTTATCAGTACAAATCTTACACACCAACAGTTGCTCTTGATGGTTCCAAGAACAGATCACTTTATAGCTACTTGTGATACCTCGAGCTTAAGATATGAAGAGTATTTAAGAATTTAATTTATACAATATTCGTTCTACATTTGATAACTAACGGAAAGTCTGAAACTAAGTCAAATCAGAAAAAAATAATTCTTGTACAGTCCATCCGTTTTGAAACTTGTGTTTGTGTTCCCCAAATACCACTGATGGAATTAGGTTAAAGATTTGCTTTCCTTTTGTATTTTCTTTCAGGTGAAGTTGGGGACTGGAAGAATTGGTTCACGGTTGCAGAGAACGAGAAATTTGATTATATTTGGAATGCCAAAATGGATGGCTCTGGTATCCAATTCATGTATACATTATAAAGAGTCACATCTTCCATATTCCAGCCATATTGTGGCTCAAACAAGTTATACATTTAAAAATACATCCTGGTAAAAACTGTAAAGACAAGAAGGACATCACAGATTTGGATGTAAAACTAGGTTGTAAATCTAAAACCTTTTTACTATTAAGACACTACATTATAAAACAGGCTAAGAATTGAAGGTAGGTCACCATGCTAGATACCACGGGACTTACTGTACTTTTCCTACCTGTATGGGCCCTAGCTGGATCTACACCATCCCTTCAGCTAATGGCCATTGTGCTCAAATTTGGCCGTAATTAAAAGAAAAATACCCAACGATTAAGAATCTTGTAGGCTTACATCTACTTTGAATGCTTTGGGACTTACGCACCCTCTTAGAAGGACAGTGGTTTTACAGCACTTATTATATAACCCCCTTTTAGTTTCAATTACCAATACTAAAGCGTTATTGATCTTTTTACAAAACATATTAATCAATGTTTTTCAATCAGTTCTCTTTCTCCTTAAAAACAATAATTCAATTGCAATAACCATTATCGCAAAGATGTTTAGCTGTTTTTAAACTGAAATGTTGATCCCTTCTGGTGGCAAACCATGCAGTCAAGTAAGACATGTTTGACCGTGGTTCTTTCATCATAATGATACAAAACGGAGGATCCTCAGCTTTGGATAAATATTCATGAGTATATCTCGCTTGACCAATATGACATCGTCGCATAATGACCTCTTCAAATCTGGAAAGACAGCCCAAGTAGTTTGTTGCATGTAATGTATTTATACATACCCGGTTGTCACACTTCTCAAGCATTATGATGGATGTAATATCTATTAACAGCTTCGTCGCATAATGCCCTCTTCAGATCTGGACTGACAACCTAGTAGGTGTAACTGATATTTGGTTTAATTTCATATAATTTATCTATATCTATTTGAGTGACCTACAGTTTTTGCATTACTCCACAGAGATCAGATCTAATAACAGCTTTGTAATCGCTGTATAAATGAGAAATGGTGTCACAGATTTGCTGAGAGCTGATTTACCTGCAGCATCAGCATCATGCATTGTGTTACCCGAAAATAGAGCTGGTAATCTTGAAAATGTTGTTCCTGATCCAGTGACAGTGCCAGATCCAACTGCGCCACCACCCATCTATAAATAAAGATTTGCATGCATTATATTTACTTCTTAACTGATGATTAAAATATTGTCTATTGTAATTCATTTGTTTCTGGTTTCTTGAAAGTAGTGATAGGGCTACTTGTGGCTTGCTCAATAGCCAAGGAGGGGAAGGAAGGAGATATATATCCTAGCTTGATGAGAACAGCAGAACTGAAAGGTTTGTTTCTTTTTCGGCATAAGAGAAGATTGTGTCTATTATACAGATCCTCATAAAGAGGATTACAAATACTGTTATATGCGCGGTTGGACTCATTAGAATAAAGTCATACTGCAAAGATAATTTGATACAGTGATGTTTTGAAGATGGCCTATCGGACTTAACATTTATAAGGACTATCAACAGAAGTTCGTAAGAGTCCAAGACAAGGTGTTAGACCTTAGTGGTGGACAGAATCAAGTAGTTTAATGTTTCTTTTACAGGCTCCACCATATACGATGGAGCCGAAATTGAGTTTTCAGCGTATCAGTGATCTCCTCACCACTTCGAATTGGAAAGGACTCTCACTATGTCCAATCCCTTCAGGCATTGAGCTTTAAGGTATTTAATATACGGCTGAAAACTGAGTCGATAATAACACCCAAGAACATGGCCTCTTTCTTGGTGTGAAATTTACAAACAGTTAAGTTTTTATGTGGCTTTTACCTTCTGCAGAAATGTATACAATACGTTTTTGATTTAGAAAGTTGAAAACAGTTTTTAATCTATTTGAGTCATACCTGTAACTGCCTCCCGATTGTATGCATAGTTTTACCACGACAAGAATCATAAAATCACATATAAAAAGTCCACAAACTGAAACACGTAAAACCTGTGAAAGACTATGTATTGTTGTACTAAATAACGTGACAGATCAAGTACTGCCTTGCGGAACACCCTGATCCTGATTATCAGTCTGTAAAAAACTAAGATATAAAGTGAGGTAAACGACCCCCCAAACCTCTTATAGGTCATCGTGGACCATCCAATCAAATTCAGTATACAAGGTGGAACATTATCTCATTTCTCCTTTAAGTTGTTAGCATTCCATTCAGACTATATTTTCACAGAATGAAGCAATTGTTTACATTATCATATTGGAAAGGAACTATTGAAAATATATTCAATGAAGACGATCAATCAGTAGTAAGACAACATATTATGGATGTCAACTTCTTCTTTATTGTATACACACATTTCTGGGCTTTTCCTTGCCCCTTCGTCAGCTGAATTCAGAACAAGCTCATTCATAAAGAATATAAACATGGCTTAAAACGCACCCTAGTCTTACCCTAGTAGAGGTGCTAAAAAGGAAGTGTTAGAGCAACCAGCTTTTACACCTGCTTTTACATATCCATACATACTTTTTAACAGACTGTACATTTTACGGCATCCTTTTTGTAAGAGTAAATAGAGCATTTTCCTATCAACATGCCGCCTTATCCTGGGGCTTTTCCTGATATTAAATCCTCAATAGTGTCCTGGATTTCTTTCTCACTAATGCGACTACGTAACAGTTCGTCAGTAAATGGTAATTCGTTACAATCATGAATGGCTTTCGATAAAATCTAAAACTGAATAATCAAATGTCAAATGATGAGTTCATACGGGTTTATCAAATTCTTGAAATAGGCATAACATACTTCTGGGGTATAACATGATTAACCTTGCAGTTAAAAGATATATCCGTGTGCTTTGAATTATTTTCTTTAACTTATTCGTCATTCCGGAGTGTCTTTTCTTCAAAATCCAAGCGTAAGGACCAATTTAGCGAGGAGGAAATTTCGGATACAGCATAAATGGTATACATAGTGAATGCTCACAACCATGTACATGACATACACCTTTTGAAAGTAAAGTCACCAGAAATCATGTAAATAAAGATGTGTTATACGAGGATAATGTTACAGAGATAGACAAGAAGAATATGGCGTACATTCCTCAGATAAATATAGTGTGATAGACATATTTAATATTAACATTGTCAGTTTGAGTTTATTTATTTCTATGCCATATAGCAGGAATATTGCTGAGTGCGGCGTAAAACTAAACTCACTCACTATTTATTTCTATTATTGTTCTGTTTATTTATTTAATCGTTTATGCTTTATTGTGTGTGTGTGTGTGTGTGTGTGTGTGTGTGTAGTATGTGGTAATCAGTGAGCAAACGATAGATGTTTTGGTCAATACTAAATGGAGTGAGTATTATAAGCTAAATACCAGCCTCAAAGTTGTATTCATGAAGTACGTTACAACCGATGTTCAAATGGCAGTTAAAGTGAGTGAGTGAGCTAATATTTAACGTCACATCGGCAATATCTCAGCCATTTCGTGACGGAAACAGTTAATACAATAAAAAAAATTAAAACATTTTGGAGAGTAAAACCTGTCGACGATGGACAGTAAAATCACTACAGTATCACAGATATGAACATAAAACTAGCATTGAAAGCTAAAAGATTTTAGTTAAAGAAGACAATACCATATAAAACACGGGCTATAGATCGCCAACAACTGAAGGTAGATCACCATACTAGGAACCATGGGGACTTTCATTACTTTTTCCTACCTGCATGGACCCTAGCTGGATTTACAACATCCCTTCATCCCTTTCAAAAGAAAGTACCCCCCCTCCCCCGCCCACGTGCATCAAAGTGATGCACTATATGCCTACATCCCTCAAACCAGTGAAGATCCGGGTTAGAATTGGTCTTCAGCAATTGGTCTGCATAGATCGATGCTAGTGGTGTTGGTCACTGGATTGTCTGGTCCAGACTCGCATTATATAGCTGGAGATTATTTTTAAACGACAGCCATTCCAAAACCAAACCTACCCCCCTCAGGCAGCAGGATAAAGTACGGCCATTTCTCTTATGCAGCAGAAAACAGTACTACACAAACCAGGACTCCCCACTCACTGAGATAAATGTTCCGGTTATCATTAATTTGGCTTGATCCACAAGCAGAAAAGGCCGACACAAGCAGGAAAGGCCTACCTTCCTTCCATTCAGCCACATTTTCATTCGAGCGTTGATACGTGAACTCAATGTACAGGGTGGAATGTTTAACATAACACCTCACAGCCATGACCACGGACCAGCCCAGTGGTGAACCTCCCATGTACGTTTATAAATAAATTGATCCAATAGTACAATCATTTATGATGACATTTATAATTGATACAGTAATACCGCTTGCATAGTGCCTTCTGATGACGCTTAATTAACGATGTTGCAAGACATAAACCACAAGGTTATCTCACTGACATCTTGCACGGTGACCAAAATTCAGGAACTGAATAATCCAGAGTTTGTTCACAAGTATTTATCCAATCGTGCAATCCGTCGAGGTCTTGTATACCGATGCTATTGATGTGCATTATTCAAACAAAAATAAATAGACCATTTACGTTTTGTTTAACTGGAATATATGCTGCAAGCTATTCAGTGTTACATTACACAACACCCATAATAGAATATGCAGGAAACCTAAAACGTGTATATGCATCGATTCACGCTAGTTGAATAACTTGAATAAACGCTTCGCCGGAGTTCCAGCTGAAGCCAGCCAACAGTAGTTGGGATTGTCATTGGCTGGGGCTTTGCTCTGCCTTGGGTGTTTTGGTTTTATTTGCTGCATTCGGTAAACAGATGTTAGCCAAGTATGCATAACTATGCACCCTCACGATCAATGTCCATTATGACTGTGACTGTCAATATCTGTGTTATGGGGTCGTTAGGCCCCGTGAATCATACAGTGGTACGGCGTGGGTCGTGGTATTCATATAATAGTGTGATAAAGGTTAGAATTGGTCTTCAACATTCCGTGCTTATTGTGAGAAGCAAAAGGGATTGAGTGAGTGAATTTGGTTTTACGCCGCTTTTAGCAATATTCCAGCAATATCACGGTGGGGGACACCAGAAATGGGTTTCACACATTGTACCCATGTGGGGAATCGAACCCAGGTCTTCGGCGTGACGAGCGAGCGCCTTATGCACTAGGCTGAAAAGGGATTGACAGGGTGATAAGTGTTCTGGTTGATACGTATTTTGTATCCGACTTAGCGATATTTACTATCTTATTACTAGTGTGTCATCCGTGAAGGTCTGGGTTAGAATATTGATCTTCAGTAACCCATGATTGTCGTAAGAGGCGACTAACGGGATCAGGTGGTCAGGCTCGCTGACTTGGTTGACACATGTCATCGGTTCCCAATTGCGTAGATCGATGTTCATGCTGTTGATCACTGGATTGTCTGGTCCAGACTCGATTATTCACAGACCGGCGCCATACAGCAGGAAAATTGCTGAGTGCGGCGTAAAACTAAACTCACTCCCTCACTCACTAGATTGACTGGTTGCTAACTGACTATTTACATGTCGTCGTATAACCAGAATATTGCTGAGTGCGGCATAATACAACAAACATAACATTAATTAGAAACAGGAAACCTGGTTGTTGAGAAAACAATTCTGGGTTTGAATCATATTTCTATTTCTAAAACGTTATTCTTTACTTGTAAGAGGTAGAATCTCTGAACTTCAAATTCACAGCTGGAGTGTCTGTTTCATCGCTCCCTGGATTATCTGTTTGTTTACAGGTCGCCGTCGCATGGCAGGGGAACTGCTGTGCGTCATCGGCCTGTAAACAATTAGTGGTTAAGGTATACAACTGCCAGGACATGCTGACCTTTTCACCAACACCTCGTTTCAGTGGTCCATTCACATGATTCTCACAGGTATCTGCCATGATGATATTTATGGAGAAGCATGTACAATGTGAATGACAAAATTTATGTACAAAGTAAGTGACACCCCCCTAGCGTCACATACAACGTCAGTGACCCCCCCCCCCCCTATTTTTTCAGAATAATTGGTAAATATTACTACGTACAAAACCGATGAATCCCCTAGAACATGTGTACAAAATAAAATCATCATCACACACAGATACCATGCCATTACGTAATATACGTTACATTTAAGCATTTTCTAAGTGGCATTGTGTGTATTCAAGACTAGGTTTTCCTTTCGAATTGAATATACATATCACTCATTTGATCCTCTCTCTAATATGTCGCGTCTTCATCCCATGTAACTGACAGATGGCCCCTCGCATTTATTGAATAAACTTCATGAATTTAAAGCAAACGGTTGTTTTAGAGTTTTGTAGGAACATTACCAATAACGACGTTTATAATGCGAAATGATTATGACGATTTGCTGTATTCCACCATCCACGATCCACGATGTGGCCTCTAAAGGCCATGGCTTCGAGTGCATGGTGTTTTACGGTCTCTACATGCCGCCGTCTTTGGTGAAGGGCGAAAAGCTGAAAAGACGCTTCAGAGCATCAGAGAAATTGAACTTTATGACGATGACGTCTTTATCTGCGCGTTTCCAAAGTGCGGTGAGTAACGACACATAACCCGTGGAGTTTGGCTTCCCTTTCTACAGAAATCTGAGTTTATTTCAACACCTAGTCGCTGAAATCATCACATTTTTACAACAAACACATTTTGATAAAACGGTAAAACGGAGCCCCAAAACTTCTTGCATTTTCCTGAATCTGCGGTACTCGAAACTTGCCACTTACTCTTGGCTGAAACGGGCTGTACTGTCTGTATGACAGACTAGTTTCAATATGTGCGTCTGTTGCAGGCACTCACTGGGTGTGGGAAGTCGTTGAGATGCTACGAAGTGGGGTCATTGAATACAGGAAGCAAGTTAAGGAAACTCAGGAGTTTGAACTAATATACAAAGAAGGTGTAGACGCACTACCGTCTCCGCGAACCCTGAACACTCACGTATATCTGCGCATGCTCCCCAAACAGGTCGTGGAGAAGAAGATCAAGTGTATCCAGATCATGCGCAATCCTAAAAATGCCTGTGTGTCTTTCTTCAACCAACACATAGATACCCTTGCACCTGTCGGCTTTGAAGGAGACCTGGCTGAGTTTACAGAAATATATTTGTCGGGCCAAAGTGTGTACTAAATTTACATATCCAAATTCCAATGTTCCGTTTGTCAGGAGTTTGATGAAAAGCGAATGGAAGACCTAGGAGACACAAACGAGTTAATTAACATGTATGTGACGTAATGAAATATGAAAGATCAGTTTGGAAATATGACAGCAGTCTGTACTTAACTGAGTCCCAATCTGATACTTGGCAGTAAAATCACGATGAATCAGTCAATCGCTATTTCAGTCGGCTTTTACGAAGACCATGACGTTTGAGCGTTCTCATTTACAAAACTAATTGTTTGAATAAAATACAGTTCCTCTTGGTAATTTGTCCCTGTCCCAGGAAATGTAATTTGTAATCTTCCAAAATTTCCTCTCGCCAATTTTCCAGTGTTTTCCTACTCCGACTACCTCCTGACATGGAAAGCAGAATTGGCCATATCTCCAGGGCAGCCTGTATTGGAGTTGGTCTATGAGGACATGAAACTTGTGAGTTCTGGCCCCGATTTCTCGAAACAAACTTAAGTTTTTACTCAAATTACAAACTGAGTTTGAGATTTTGACTCAGCTGAGTTTCTAACTCAGTTGCGTTTCTCAAAACAAACTCAGTCAAAACTCAGCTGAGTTTGTAACTCAGAATTTGACATCGATCTGAGATTTTTTTTATACGTGGTGTAAGCGGCCATGGCGCGGAAATCAACTTCCGTTTCTAATGTAAACACGGTAGAAGTCGACTGCTAGCGAAGTCGTCTACCGATAGGAAAACGGCAAATGATGTTGAGAATGACTACCAGCGGGATGGAACCGAAACGTAGGCCGAACTTGACCGAGGAGGAGCGGCTTACGTTAGTTGATGAGGTGCGGAGGAAGGAGGAACGGTTGTTCGGCAGATTTAGGGGGTGTGGAGGGAAGAGGGGGGCGGCGATGAAGGAAGAGGCATGGGAGGAGGCAATGGCGGCGCTAAATGCGTAAGTTACTTTTCGTTGAATGCACCCGTAACTAAATTTCCATGAAAAGAATATGATAAATATAACCAGAAAAAAACGTAATCGTGCATGGATGTATCTGACACCTGTGCAAAAACTGAAGGTGAAAAACTAGGTCAGCAGAGTGCCGAATTAGAGTTACCTGCCCCGTACATTATGACTGCAAGCTTTTGGCCCACGTTAATATTGGGTCACGTTACTCAAGGTTTTGCAGATTTGTGCTTATTCCTAATGTGTGTTTTTTTTTGTCTGGTAAATAAAACCACAGTATAGATTTGTACAAAATCTACTGTGAAAAGTAGTTGTACCAAATTCATAAGCATGAAATATGTTTTACGAATCCAGCCTGTGGTATCGACGAGTGGGTGTGACCATGCAGTACCGTGCCAACATGTATATATACATGTATAATCAGTCTCACGTTTGTTTTTACAATAGGAAATCGAGTCAAATTAAACGGACGGTAGAGGAAGGGAAGAAACAGTATGCGAACTTGAAGCAAAGAGGTATATCATTATACATTTTCTTTATGAAGTTGCTTAGGTATTTAAATAAACATTTTCACGCCTATTTGATGATTACAATGACATTAATGTCACAAATTAATTCTGTAAGAAATATTTTATATATATGTAATGTAAACCGAAATGATTAAAATTTAATATCTTTATCAATACCTTGCAAAATATTTTCAGCAAAAGAAAAGAATGATGCCATCCGTCGGCCCAAAACAGGAGGAGGGCCCAAACCAGCTTCCCCAACAATGCCAGAAGCTGCCATCCTGGAGACTATGGGGGGAAGGGCAACTCTGAGTGGTCTAGCAGGAGGCATAGACACTGAAGGTATAACTTATTTCAACTGACTTTGGGCTATGAAAATGGTATTTGCTGCATTTTGTGTAGTTTTAACAACACATAAACACATAACTCAAAATAGAGCAATGATTTGTATTTCTTAATTGCATTGATTCACATAAAATATTCATAAAGAGTGTATGAAAATAACACAAAAACATGACTAAATCTACATATTACATGAAGAAACATTGTTCCTAATTTCACATTATTCAACATTTAAAAACTGCAATTTTCCCTCAGATATGACTATATGTGACCAGGCAATGTTACTATTGGAACAGAACACTTTCTTGACCTAAGTTTTTTTCATACTTTAGCAGCACAAAAAACTTTAAAAATATAAGCCAGTTTGTATATTAACAAGGTGTTATTTGGAAACATAAAACATTAACAATGCTTTATTTAGCAATTTAGCTTCATCACATTTTCCTACTATAAATGCCATTTCATCATAATATTAATAGTAGTAATAGTAATGTTCATTTATATGTAGCTCCAAACTCCACATAAGGTATGTTCATAACGCTGACAATGAATAGCACAGCACACCTCAGATAAGTGCATTCAAAAATACTGTTTCACTTTCCTCATGAATGTATTTTCAGATTTTGATGTAATTCCTTGTTTTTCGGAGGAAGAACCAAGTGTGTCCATGGACTTCACTGATACTAATGAGCATGGTTTGTCCACACTTATATACCATTCTTATACTTTATCCATTAAAATAAACTATCAAATGTGGGACACATTTTTATCGTACCATTACATGTTAATGTACTAAAAGATAATTGTCTCTTTAACCATGACATACTGACCAATCAGACATTGCAATAATAATAAAATGGGACTATTCATCTCCCAATAACTACTGTATTATCTGACAAACAGATGACTATTTACATAAAAAAATATATTTTTGACATATTGTCTCATTTCTAAATTTATATTGTGATTTATATGATTATAATCTGGCATAACTGATATGCTATTCTGTAGCAATTCTTTACAATAATAACTGTTGACAATTATTTATATTACAGTTCTTCAAAGTGCAACAAATTTCCTTGTCATGGAGGACGGAATACTGCAGATCCCAACTATCACTGCTGGTACTCCAAAATCAACCACTGTTACCACTACTACTACTGCTACTCCTACTGCAACTACATCTACAGCTACAGCTACAACTGCAACAGCAAATGCCACTTACAATTCCAATGTTCCTCAAAAAAAGAAGCTAAAGCTGCAACAGCAGGAAATACTAACCTTACAGGCAGAGGAATCCAAATTTAAATGTGAAATTGTTAAATTAAAAGAAGCAGAATTTTTCAGGGCAAAGGTAGCATTAATTAAATTAGAACAGGAAAAGCTGAAATTAGAAATGGAAATACTAAGAAAACAGAACCGTATTAGTGAAGAATAATTGTTATGGGTGCCAAAAATGAAACATACAAATTTATGGATAAAATTTTCTCTTTACTGCATAGAATGATGTTTTGATGTAGTTATCTTGCTAAAAATGACTAATATTCAGACACGTAATTGTTAATCAAGGGAGATAATCTGTCTTAAGTTTTTTTCTGATAATGTACATTTCTATTCATTACTTGACCAAATATGTTAAACACACAATGTTTTCATGAGATATATTGTTTAAGCTGTAATGGAATATCTAACTAAAACACTGCTGACACAAGTGTTTTCGAACATTGTTACCAGTCCAGTCATCAGCTATATGGACACTGACATTTTCATTTGTCTCAATATCAACCTGTTCAACATCTATTATATCTTTTCTATCAATGCCAATATTATGTAGAATGACACAAGCAGTTACTATTTTGCAGGCATTTTGAGGTGTTGTCCTTAATCCACTATGTAAACAAGAAAATCTCCTTTTCAAAATTCCAAAACTCTGCTCAATCAAAACTCTGGTTCTACTGTGACTTCTGTTATATTTCTCTTCAGCATGGGATGATGTGGTTAGGAATGGTGTCATCAAGTAGGACTTGCATGGATATCCTGAGTCTCCCAACAGTTATCCCTTGTAGGTACCTATAACATATAACAAATCACAATCTGTGTGGATGGTTCTGTTGACATTCCTATCTAAATTTGCAAACATGAAACATATGAAAATAAGAAAAGAAATCCTATGGCTATTAATATTTCCTTCTGAAGTAAGAGAGAGCAAGTGAGTTTAAAATCTTTAATATTGTAGTTAAACTGTGGCCAGCTTAGCCTATCAGTGTAAAAATTGAAATGGCCAAGGGCTGGAGCAAAGAGTGTTGTAAGCATGCAGTGTTGTTATTACTGTAGTTAAGACTGAGAGTAAAGCTTAGTATTTAGAGCTGGAAGAATAAAATTAAGTAAAAAATAGTGGTGGTCCGATTAATTGAAATAATCGAATATTGGTCGCAATGACTAAACGACCAAGCAATCAATGTTTTCTCATAATCAAACATTAACAATTTTGGAACATTTGTTTGCATTAACATTATTTTTTACAAGGTTGGTTTTGTCTGTTACATTTCATAAGCACTTCCAGCTCGTTTCAAGTCATGACTGAATTTATTATAAAAACTCAAGAAAAATTATGTTCCTAACATACAAGTCATCCTTTCAAGATGTGACATTTGCAAATGCATTTTGTGCAATTAGTTAAAAAATGTATAAGAACTACATGTTTTCTACTCTATTTTTTGTGCATTAACAAACATATCCAGGAAAATTTGAATAATGACGCTAACC
The DNA here is from genome assembly GCF_003918875.1 of Haliotis rubra. NCBI lineage: Eukaryota > Metazoa > Mollusca > Gastropoda > Lepetellida > Haliotidae > Haliotis > Haliotis rubra. The sequence continues at coordinate 89,365 of NW_025765487.1, forward strand.
AAATATTTTCGATGATTGAATGGTTGTAATGAACCAATCATCAGTTAAGAGATTCTAACCAATGCCCAACACTATTAGGAAACATAACTAAGCTTCTAACATTTTATCATATAAAACATACCAAGAGTCTACAGAGGTACAGATAAGCTGCGTATCTGCGTAAATTACGCAATTGTTTTTGGGAAAACTCAATTCCTATTAAGTCTATTGCGTACAAGTACGCTTGATTTTTTGTAAATACTCAATAAATATGATCTTACATGCGTACACACAAAAATGTCAAATCTTAGCTTGGGTACCGGTGGATAGATAAAATAACTGAGGTATATTGAGAGGTTCTATTTCAGGACATGAACGTGACAACTTGCAGTCTTTCTTATCATTTTTCATATGACAGATGAAACATAAATAACAAACACTAACATTTAAACTTTATTATATTTTTAAAATTAATGGAAAATGGCAAAATACCCAATTGAGTTTGAGTGAGGTGAGTACAATTTATTTGGTTACTCAAAGGAAAATTAGGATACCCAATTGAGATGAACACAAGCGAGTACATAACTCAATGACCCAAAAAGTTATCTGTAGCTCTGCAGTCTAACAGGTGTTCTTTTTGTTAAATATAGTAAATAAATGGAAACGATGTCTTACATAGGGATGTCATGATACATTAGTTTCATGAATCGATATGTAACCTGATACCCATGTCATGATTCAATACACAATACAATACCCATTTTCGCGGCATTATTGCTTAAATTTAGTAACATTTTGAACATTAATGTTGAAAAATTGTCCATGAAAAGATCAACATGTTTGATTCTTAGAGATGAAAAGTTCTAATTTCCCATCTATGTGCATGAAAAATAATCTTTTATAACCCTCATAACACTTTAAAAAAACATGATACAATTGATAAATGTAAATATTTATAATATTTAAACCAATATTTTTAAACATAAATATCAATACAATTGTCAATGTATCGATAATTGTATTGCCTTAGAAAAAGTATCGATACATTGATGTATCAATGTGTCCTGGCATCCCAAGTCATACACCTTACTACTTCATATGATGTACCTAATATTGTACCTCATCTTCAGTAAAAAGCTATGTTCATATATAAAATGTACCTACTATTAATTAAGAAGAACAGAACCACAATTAATATTTTGTTTGAAAAAAACTCTTCAAGAGTGTTCTTCAAACAGTGTCATTTGGTATTTTGTTTTTTTATACAGTGGAAGTTATGTTATTACAGCTGCTCTATGAAGTTATACCATTTTCAAACGCAATGCTGATTCTGCTGTCTCTGAAGATGCGACTGTCATGGACACTCCCTGGCCACTTTGCAGCACAGTTGATGAATTTGTATCTCGCATCACATATCATCTGAAAAGTGATTCAAATACTATGTCAGCTTAATATAACAATTATTATTTGAAATCAGTAGGTCATTGGTCTTGACTGTTTTGGATTTACATTTGAGCATAAAAGTGACGGAGTTTAGTTTTATGCCAGCGCTTTTTAGCAGTATTCGAGCAATATCATGGCAGGGGACAACAGAATTGGGCTTCACACATTCTACCAATGTGGTGAGGAATAGGGCAAAATTCAAATGTGACTTAAGAAGAATTGATATGGTGATAATCTACATTTTGGTGGTAACAGCATAGGTAATGAAATATGTTTTTTTTAACGCTGAAAGTAATTTCATGCATTGTACATGAGAAAAGTGGTGATTAGTAAACATAAACATATTACCTGAACATTGAGTGAATGAAAGCCTTTCCTGTTCAAATAGTCTGCTTCATTCTCAGATGGTGTCATTAAACGGATGAATGTTCCATCCACACATCCCAGAACATTGGGGAATCCTGAAAAGTACATTTTCCATAATTCACATTTTTTTGATGAATTCATATATTATACAATTATTATATAGACATTATTGTATCATTAAGTTTTGGGTGTGTGTTTTTTAAAAAGTACATCAAGGAATATTTCTGGTTCTTTTCAAGTTTATAAAAATATATTTTTATCATATCGTATGGGATGTCTCTAATGTTTAATTTTTTCCCACATTTGCAATATCGTTATGTCAGTGGGTCTTACGGGGATTTTTATTACGAGTCTCTTCATTTATGCATGATTACATCTCGGTTCATCGGAACTAGAAATGACAAGATTGAGAGTAGCCCCCCTTTATTTGACCTAGAATGAGCTTTGCTACGAAAGGAAGGTAAAAGCAATCAAATACACTCACCTGCAATTTGAAAGAACTGTTTCTTGGTCATATCGGCATCTTGTCCGCTTGGCATACGTATGAAATGCCGGAGATGTTCAATGAGACAAGAGCATACATCCCTGACTGACCCAAACACAGATGAGGTGGAGATGGTCGCATACGTATCGGCGATTAATGAATAAAAAGACCCAGTGGCCAAGAAACGCAGAGTGACTAGAACTTGCGTTAAGACAGGTAGTGGGTTGCTTCGGTTTGAACACCGTTCGAGTTTCCCGCAAACAAGTGAAACAATAAATAAAATACTCTCAGCACGGAAACGGAACCGCAGAAAGAGCTCCTCTTGTGACATAACCTCGAGAGGGTTCTGTCTGTCAACTAATGATCTACTCAAAGTGGATTTACGTTTCACTCTACGGCGTCTACGTCTATTTATCAGCGCCATTTTGTGATCACCAAAAAAACTTAAGTCACCTCCCTACCAAACTCAAATTGTCAACTCAGTTTGAGTCCAAAATCGAACTCAGTTTTGTTTGAGAAATGCATTTTGCTGAGTTTTCTCAAATTTGAGTAAAAACGCAGACTTAAGACTGAAAACAGACTTAAGTTTGTTTCGAGAAATCGGGGCCTCTTATCGTCATTTGGAGTGAGTGATGTGAGATAGCTGTCTGAGATAAGGTGCAAAAAAATCGTATTTCCCTAATCCCAACCAGTCCTCCTTGTGTATCTCTGTGATGTCTGTGTCACAGCTGTGTTCGTAGGTTTCCACAAAATTGATGGCTTCTATGATCTGCATACCTGTGAAGGTCCGGGTTAGAATTGATCTTCAGTAACCCATGCTTGTCAGGTTAGGGTTAGGGCGACTAACGGGATCGGATGGTCAGGATCGCTGACCTAGTTGACACAGGTCATCGGTACCCAATTGCCCACATCGATGCTCATGCTTTTGATCACTGGATTGTCTGGTCCAGCCTCGAATATTTACAGACCGCCGCCATATAGGTGGAATATTGTTGAATAAACTAAACTCACTCACTCAGTCATTCTATGATCTGCATCACGTGCATCTTTAATCAATCTGAGTGAGTGAATGAGTTTAATTTTACGCCGCTTTTAGCAATATTCCACCAATATCACGACGGGGGACACCAAAATTGGGCTTCAACACAATGTACCCATGTGGGGAATCGAAGCCGGATCTTGGGCGTGACGAGCCAACGCTTACACCAGCGCCCTTCATCAATCTGAAACACAGCATGCTGCAGTGTATTGTGAGGATGTAGAACTTTGAATATTGATTCAGTGAATATTCATGACACTAACGCAGTATTACTATGAAGTATTATTGTGTGTGCATTACGTTAGGGTGACGTGGACCCTGCTCTAATTGCAGTTATGGAGGTTTGGGTATGGTTTGGGTATCTATCATGCATACATCTATTTACACACACACACACACACACACACACACACAGATATGAAACTCAGGTTATAAAACGACCTCAAGTTGTTGCTTGTCTTCACATGGGTCTAGGTTGGATTGGATGCAACGCTCGCTTGCGGAACGTTTTTTTCGTAATTGTTTACAGGTTGACTTGACTGGGGTGGAAAAGTGTTGAGTGCGGCATAAAACAATACGAAAATCGAAAAGGCAAAGAATTGTCATTATAGTTATTTGTATAATAAGGGGATACGTACGCATAGATTGCCACCGATAGTCTAAGACACGTACACGCAGATTATGACATATGTGCAACGACCTCTGAAATATCCAACGCATAATAGTAAAGTGTAACAAAGTGCAACATATAACAGTGAACTTACTGCAACGCGTAATAGTAGAGCAAACTGAATGCAAGGCAGTAAAGTATAACAGTCGGTCCATCACAGTAATGTGCAACAATTAGTTGAATACATGACTCTAATAGTGAAGGAAACAGTAGACTCTAATAGTAAATGAAACACGTGATAGTAGACTCTAACAGTAAATGAAACACATTACTGTAGACTCTAACATGTCTGACTGAAAGTGTGAAACAGGAGATTGTGTGCGTGTCTGGGGATTTAAGATTATTTACCATTTCAGATTAATGTATATAAACGTATATCAATCATCTCCTACAGTCCTACGTAGGAGATACTAAGCCCTACGTGGGAGATGCTAAGTCCTACGTAGGATATACCCACTTAGGAGATACTAACTCCTACGTAGGAAATACTAAGTCCTACGTAGGAGATACTTAGTCCTACGTAGGAGATTTTAAGTACTACGTAGGAGATGCTAAGTCTTACGTAGGAGATAGTAAGTCGTGAGTAGGAGATAGTAAGTACTACGTAGGAGATACTAAGTCCTACGTAGGAGATACTAAGTCCTACGTAGGAGATATTAAGTCCTACGTAAGATATACTAAGTACTACGTAGGAGATGCTAAGTCCTACGTAGGATATACCCACTTAGGAGATACTAACTTCTACGTAGGAGATAATAAGTTCTACGTAGGAGATATTAAATACTACGTAGGGGATACTAAGTCCTACGTAGGAGATATTAAGTACTACGTAGGGGATACTAAGTCCTACGTAGGAGATATTAAGTACTACGTAGGAGATACTAAGTCCTACGTAGGAGATACTATGTCCTACGTAGGATATACCCACTTAGGAGATACTAAGTCCTACGTAGGAGATAATACGTCCTACGTAGGAGATACTAAGTACTACGTAGGAGATACTAAGTCCTACGTAGGAGATATAAAGTCCTACGTAAGATATACTAAGTACTACGTAGGAGATGCTAAGTCCTACGTAGGATATACCCACTTAGGAGATACTTACTCCTACGTAGGAGATAATAAGTTCTACGTAGGAGATATTAAATACTAAGTAGGGGATACTAAGTCCTACGTAGGAGATATTAAGTACTACGTAGGGGATACTAAGTCCTACGTAGGAGATATTAAGTACTACGTAGGAGATACTAAGTCCTACGTAGGAGATACTATGTCCTACGTAGGATATACCCACTTAGGAGATACTATGTCCTACGTAGGAGATAATACGTCCTACGTAGGAGATGCTAAGTACTACGTAGGAGATACTAAGTCCTACGTAGGAGATAGTAAGTCGTACGTAGGAGATAGTAAGTATTACGTAGGAGATACTAAGTCCTACGTAGGAGATACTAAGTCCTACGTAGGAGATATTAAGTCCTACGTAAGAAAAACTAAGTACTACGTAGGAGATACTAAGTCCTACGTAGGAGATATTAAGTACTACGTAGGAGATACTTAGTGCTACGTAGGAAATAATATGTCTTACGTAGGAGATACTAAGTCCTACGTAGGAGATATTAAGTATTACGTAAGAGATAATAAGACCCAAATTGTTATCACAGTGGCCCTACTACGCTTCCGTAGATATCAACAGGGCCCCGTTCCACAAAGCGATCGTAGTGCTATGCCAGTCGTAACTCTATGTTAAAGTATGGCAGTTAGTCTTTAGTATATCTTAAAATGAATGTCATTAGCGCTGTTCTAAACACACAAACACCCATAAAAACAAGAGTAAATGTCATCACATGGATGTATTGAACTCGGGTAATTATCTATCACATTCAATACATGATACCTCTATATTCTCTATTATTATGAAATAATATGGACAGATCGAATCGCCAGTTTGAAACTATCTGGGCAATAATGACCAATGTCCGACCAGAACTGAACAGAGTCTGAGAGTGCAACTCTCTGATTGGTTGATGACTTCCAGAACAGTGCTTTTTCTTCTAATGATTTTTGTATTTTTGTAAAAGCTTAGACTGTTGAGGAATTATAGAGAATGCCAGTAGCATGCCATCCTGTCTTCACATTATAGACCGTTCAGAGGAAAGCTGATGTTGCCAAAAGTTAATTGTGTGCCTGGATGAGATTTTACAACCATTACACCGATGCTATTACGTGTTCAGTTTTAGAGATAGAAAATCCTGACAAACTTAGTTCCTGTTTCAGTCATATATTACATGTGCATACATGTGTTTTTGTCACAGATGGTTTAGCAATGTTGTAAAGCTGTAAAGCCATTAGCGCAGAAACTTCAATTAAGTCAAATAGGACATGATGTAGTCATCCTGCCGTGTTGTTTGCATTCTGCTCCAGTCCAGCTGTTGATCCTGGTTTAAACTGGATCACGATGAAAACATACGTGAGAAGGGTCCCAATGATCTGCATCAACAAAGAAGCTACTTTAAAAAAACTGCAATTGGCTACCGAGTGAGTGAGTGAGTAAGTGAGTTAAAATTTAACGTCACCTCGGCAATATTTCAGCCATATAGTGACGAGAAATGTTTTACATAAACAATAAATTTAAAGTTACTAAAAACTAGAGTTTCACGGATGGAGTTTAAAACTAGCATGTACATGTAAAACTAGTTTATTTACGAAGACAATACAATATAAAAACGAGCTATAAGTCGCCGACAACTGAAGGTAGATCACCAAACTAGGGACCATGGGTGTTTACAGTGCTTTTGCTACCTGCGTGGAGCCTAGTTGGATTTACACCATCCCTTCAGCCGTTGGCGATTGTGGGTGGGAACATTCAGCCGACAGTTAAAATAACAAAAATACTACGTTTTAAAAATCTGATAAGTCTAAATTTAACGTTGAAGGTTTTGGGACTTACGTATCCTCTCGGGAGGACAGTAATTTTACAATACTTTAACCCCCTTTGAGGGTACAGCCACTAACAATCTAAGTTACCAATCTAAACTACCAATCATAAGAGACATCTATTTGAACAAACTCTAATCAAAGTTCATCAATCAAGTCAATTTCTTTTAAAACACGAGAATTAATTGAAAATGAAATTTGGCTACCGAACAGAAGTGAAAAATATATGTGTTCTTTTGCCGGTTTTTATTTGAGAGTTCAGTTGAGACGGACGTTCAGATCTGGTAAATGGACATGTGTGGATCTATATGCGCGCTACCTACCGCTAAGACTGTGTCCTTCGTGATGGTCAACAGGCCTGAGACAGAGATTCCAATCTGGCGCTGAGACAACTTGTTGGCGAACAGTGTGACCTAAGTGTAAAGTTTGTAAAAATATTGACAACAACTACATATTCACCAAGTAATGTGTACATTTTTCAAGAACAGGGCAATACAATCGTTTAATCTATCTCAATAACAGTATCAGGATTTATTGCAATACATTCAGGTCCGTATCTCAAGATTAAGATGATTGGTAATATTTATCAAATTTAACACATGTAAATTGTTTATCATATATAATGCAACATTTTGGTATAGGTTCTTATACTGTTGTGCCTCTTGCTTGACAAGGATAAAAGAATCTACACCGAAACGTGACATGATATATATATAATAAAGAAGTTGTCAAACATAATTTAAGTATCTTACTCTCTTATTACCAACTTGTAAAAATCCAATCAAACAGATCGTTTCACACATATGTTTGAAATGTATTGATATCTTTATGAAACGTGATTTCGTCTTCTCAGTGGGGACGGTAGTGCCGTATGTATAGTACATGTATATATGCCGGTACTAACACATGCGGCACAAACTGACTCTTGCTTGACAACGATATAAGAATCTATACCGGAACGTTGCATAATATATAATAAAGAAGTTGTACCCTTAATCAAAGTATCTTAGGTTCGTAATACTCGACAACGTCTAACAGTCCAGTTAAACAAATCGTTTCACATATATGTTTGAAATATTATGGTGTCTATATGAAACGTGATTTCGTGTCCTGAATGGGGACGGCAGTGACGTATGTACAGAATATATGCCGGTTCTAAGAGGTGTGTACGCAGACATACATCTGAATGAGTGATAGGGAATGTTTATGGAATCACTGAGGTATGAATGAAAAGGTCTATGCAGTGAGTTGTACGTTAATGCCTGACAGACAATTTTGCTTTTGTATGGGAACAAATGCAAAAGGAATTAACGTAATTCGACAATTCAAATATTATTGAATACCATAAATCATCATGCTTCAAACTAGTGTTGGGAATTGGCTGAAATCTCACAATTGATGATTGCTTCATTACCAACGAACAATCATCGAAATAAATGGTTAGCATCATTTTCAGATTTTCCTATGCAGGTTGTTAATGCAGTTAGTGAAGTGAGTTTTCTAAGAATTAAACAAGTTTTCAGGCCCTGACAACGTCGAAGATATGTTCCATCGTCAAGCGTTTCAAAGAGTAAAAGAGTAGTTCCAAAATCGTTTGTGTTCGATTATGAGTAAATGTGATCGATTGCTTGGTCGTTTGGTCACTACGACCAATCTTCGATTATTTCAATTAATCGAAACACCACTACTTCACATCACGTCGATATACTAGTATTTGTTTTCTTACCAGTCCCATCACTCTGTCTGACATCTTTCTCCCAGCCAAGTCATGAAGGATAATCATAGGTCGGTGTGCCTGGACACAAACATTCCAGTTACTTTCTTTAAAAGCAATCACAGTTCACATCATCAACACAAAATCGGATATTATACTGACTGCAACAACTGAAACCGTATGATAAAAGACATATTGAGGTTTGCAAGAGGAACAGACCATTACAGTGTAAAGCAATCCCAACCCAACAGCTTGGTTACGAGCAGAAAAACTAAACATCTGTGTTTGATCTTGGCTGGAAATGGTAATGTATTATGTACGGGTATTGAAGTTGTGATTTGCAGCGTTTCGGCAAGCATTTCCAGCCTAGACAACGTTTTGCTCTAATCTAGTTTATCAAGGGCATAAATTCTTTTGCCGAGAGGTATATACAAATCTCAGTAATAACGACATGATTGATAAAATGCAAAAAGGAAAAATCACAGATGTTTAGATGTACCTCCCGCAAATGACAAATCAAACACTTACCGCTTCGTGCAGTCTGATACCAAGATAGGTGAGAGTAACGAGAGTCAGCATGGCGACGAACACAAAATAGGCCGAAAATCCAATGTTCTTGATGGCGGAGCTGTCATTGATGATGATATACAGGCAGAAACACAAAATAAGGAACGAACTGAGATAGGCAGCAGCCACGTGTTTTGATATGACGGAACACACATAATCCACTAGGTCTGTCAACAATGCATGATAATCTCGAATCTCCTCAATCTCCTCTTCTTTGACGGATCCTTCAGATGCACGTACCAGTCTCAGCGTGCAAACATCATATTCATATGTTAGAAGAAGGGAGACTGACAAAAACATAACCAAAAGTGAAATGTTTTGAAGAGTGCTACAGCCACCATATAACACATACAAGACAATTATAGGCCAGTATAGTTTACTGGAGGGATCAACTGTCATACCTGCACTAATTCCACAGACGATACCCATCAACGCCGCGAGGATTTGTAAGCATAAACATGTCCTCTTTACGCTCTTCCTCAATAAAGGGTTTGGAACAGAACTTTTAAATTTCAAGTGTGTTTCATGAAGACGTTTGCAGAATATGCGTACCTTGCTATGGATGTTGGTACTGAGACCCCAGTAGATCAGTGATAATGCAACTACAACGTGACTCGATATTGCAATAGCTGTGTCGCTGAAAGAATCAGCTTTGGTATAGGCTGGTATCAACTCGACAAATATTAGCATGAAAACTATGCACACCCAACTTGAATATATGCAGGCAGCTGTCGATGACGGGGTGCACCTTTGTGCTGGCTTTGACTGCTTGTAGTCCCACGATAACCCAGACAATGCCATCAGTCTCTGAATACTAGACAGTGTTTCCTGTACATCATCTGTATCACTGGATGTTCCACCTGTATTTTCAAAAACCGTCACGGTGGTTGACATATTGGCTATTGGATATAGGATGTACTCTCATAGGCCTTCCTACCTATAAACTCCTAATGCTTCTGCTCTCAGCTGAATGTCACCAGTATCTGGTACATCGGAGTGCGTGATGCTGCATCAATTAACTCTCAACATACTATCAGTTACAAGAGGTTTCAAACGGAAATGGACGGGGTCGTCCAAATTGTCACTTAGCCCATATTTGTAGTCATATCTCTAACAGCATTTGCTCGAGGGACGTTGTTTGCACGTAATTTCACTGAAGTAGGTGAAAGCCGTTAATGGCCTTGATGTCATTATATATACTGATAAACAATGGAACTATAGCATTAGCTCTAGAGAAACCTTCCACAAAAGCATAAGTGTGTTTTCAGTGCTGTTACTGGCAGAATTAATTTACACACTGGGAATAAGTGTCCACATCTGCGAATTGCGTCAAGTCACAGGCACAGTGTTCTGTGAGCACTATAAAATGTAAACACAATGTTAACAATGACTGCATCATCTACTATCACATACGTAAACAAAACTTTGAATTTTACATTATGGAACAGCTCGCCCTGTAGTTGCATTGATTTCTGTTTTACATGTATAAGCGGCTAGTGAGAGTTAGTGAGTATATGAGTGGAGGAAGTAAGGATACATTATCGTCCCTACTTACCGATAGTTTGAATCACAGTAGTTAACGTTGGCTGTACCTCTCAACTTCCAACTATAGTTCTATATATCAGAGTGGATCATGTCTTCTTTGAAACGTTGGTGCTTACCCATTGTAATGATAAGAGACGGGAATGAGAGGGAGGGGTGGGTGGGGTGGAGTGATAGAAACAAAACAATAAACAGATGTGGCATGTGATAGTGATTCACGACAAACGTTGGTTATGAAATGTTCACTGTTAAACGGAGCTTCATATATCGTGTGGATCCGAGTAGATATATTGTTTAGATCAGGACAGCTACATACTTCGCTTTGACCAAAGTAACCAAGTACAATATTGAGATCAAAGCAGCTGGACACGTCGCAATTTGGTAATGGCAGCTTCATACATTGCTTAGATGAAAGAACTTTGACATATCGTTTACATCAGGCTAGCTTATTACGTCGTTCAGATCGGGTTGTTTTGACATATCGTTTACTCCAGGCTAGCTTGGTACATCGTTCAGATCGGGCTGTTTTGAGATAGACAGACAGACAGACAGATTATTTTATTAAAGTCTCACCTCAAATGTTTACATAAAATACATATGGTACAGAGTATAAAAGTATAAAAGTGAGCCACCCTAAACTGGGTTATGAGAGAATATGATTACAATAAATAGATCAACTTCCTTATATACATAAATTAATATCGACAAAGGCATGACATGAATATGATGAAATCATGGAAATCATTGTTAGATAGTAAAACGGTCGTTCTCTGTAAAACAAGTTTGCGCGTTCTGGCAGTTATAAACACAATATCTGAGCATGACCTAATAAAACACATTTTCTGAACATCAGTAAAAGTTCTACACTCCAATTCTCAGAGAGAATGCCCAATTGGCCATTTTGTTCTGTCGTTTTGATTTGTACTTGTTAAGCAGACGAATACACACGAATAAAGTCAAATACGCATCCAGTACTACCAAGTAATCATGGTATAATTCGTAGAAATCAACTGGTAATTGCTATTTTGTTTGTAACAACCAAAATATGTGTCACAATTTATTCATTCTTCGTGTCGCCAAAGCTGTAGTGTTTAAGCAAATGGATACACTTAGTATGTTTACCATCATAGGCGTTTAAAATCACTCCCCATAGGTTGTACGTACATGAATGTAAAACCTATGAAAAAATGAAGGTATTATCATAATAAACAAAACAAATGTGACACTACGAAATATGTCACCACAATAGCGGTAATCTACGTTACCGAACGTAAAATGCAGTGTAAAATGCATATATATTGACAAACATTTGTTTTGAATGCTCGCAAGTGTTTACTGGATATAGTATATGTGCAAAAAGTGTCATCTTGGAACACATCGTACCACATATAACCGTACACAAAGACGAACCCGGTCTATAAAAATAGTTGTGTCAAGCATGAAAGCTACGTTACCATTACTGTACGGAAACATGAATAACAGCTACCTATGAAAGTGATTAGGATGAATGCTTTGTGTTTTCATAGAGTAATAAAACCGAAAAGGGAGTGCAATATGCTTCCAGTCAAGATCATGGAAGTTTGCAAACGGTGAAAGTAATCTGCGTTATGAAATCTACGTTACCACCTGATATGGAATCTTACAAAATTTAATTGGAAATAGAACATTTCGCTTCGTAGCATGGTCAGAGATCCCAGGCAAATAATTTGATAACAACAGTTACCACCGGTTGCTGTCACATGATCGCAGCACTTCAGTGACATTTCACGAAATTCAAATTTGGAAGGGAAACTTCATCTTTATTCGGGTAATTCCCAATAAAACAGGTAAGAATGTTTGTTAATTTACTTTATTATAGGGATATAGTTTCAGAATATTTCAAAACAATTGTTCTACTGTTGAGAATTTCTTCGGTAGAAGCATTTGGAAATGATCACTATATTTGGGTGTCGGTAGCCATCATTTCAAAAGATTAATAGAAGTTGTATTTCGTGAAGCATGTATCAATTGTTTTAATATGACATAGATTTTTTAGATATATTGATCTTAACCCTAAAGATATGATATGTCGGTCTCTTAAGAAAACTGCAACATATCTTGCCCCTCAATTTTGTACTCGTTCCTCAAAGTATGGTAACGTAGATTGCAATGAATCAAGTAATACCTTCATAGCTATCACATGTTCCGGTAAATATTATAAATATTTTATTTATTTCTAATCAAGTAGCAAATTATAATGACTTTCATATGTGGTAAATTGATGTCAAATCAGTCTATATGAGGACAAGTATTACGTCCAATGAATTAGTTTGTAAGGTAACGTAGATTACAGTTTGGTAGCGTAGAATACAAAAACATCATTGTTGAATTCTGACAGAATGGGCAAGACTCATGCAGAGAGATTCAGCGGGATTACGGACAAGGGAATAAAAAAAAGAAGGAATGAATGTTACTCATCTGAACAAGTGTGTTTTGTGCAAATCTGTAATCTATGTTACAAAGGCATTCATTGACAACTTGATCACTAATATTACCTTACGTAAATGTTGCTGGATTGTCAGTAAAGTTCATTATATTACCTCTCAGATGTCGATTTTTTTTGTCGTCTCTTTTTGTGTAAAGAACTGCATTTAATAGTATAGCATAAAATTATATTTTCAAGAGCTTTGCCTTGATAAAGTTTACTGTTATAATGCTAACAAACACAACTGAGTGTAAAGGATGTTACATGTAATGTTGTTTTCTTAAAGGTCACATGCAACCAAAAAATCAAACATAATTAAAACACAATTATCACTTATTCATGACATACAATATACATTGCTGGTTATGAAAAAATATATAAACAAAATTATAAGCGTACAATCGCAAATCGAAAGTGCAAAATTGTGTACTTCGGTTTACTTCCCAAGAAACGAAGCAGCCGGGATACCGAACCCAGTCAGAGCGGGTGGGTGTGCACTCAAGTGTAACGGCTGGTTCATTTGCAGATGCCTTCACGGCTAATTGTGTGTATATATAAAGAGAGATGTTGGGTTTTGTAAATACATGCTCATTTTTTGTGTACAACATTTTGCAATCAACAGACATCATAACATGTCATGTGTACAAGTATCACACCTGCCTGTCTGTGTAATTACATAATGTGACAGAGACCGAACTCGGGCCATAAATCAATGCATTTTGTTTATGGTGTATAGCCTGATTGGTGTTAAGTTCAAATTGCATGTGGTCAGTGATAGCAGCTGTGTATTGAATATTGTCATTAGCAGACAGGCAGGCAGACACACAGGTGTCAATAAAACAGACATTGAGTTTTGTCTGTGACAACGACATATCTATATCACAGTTAGAAATTCTGTCAACGCTAAATAATGGCATTGCTTTTAAGTATCGAACTGAGAAAGTGTCTCGGTAATAAGAACGTGTGGTGAAATAGACAAATGAAATTATATAAACAGTTAATTTACTGTCATAACATATAAAAAGCTCGCGCCTGTGAGCTATCAACAAAACATTAGAAAAATAGCTCACACCAAAGCCTTCACCGAGTATTCACCCGACTACCCGCTTCCAAGCTGCGCGAACCTATTTACTTGCGCACGTGCTATGAGCGCAGCCCAGCTGTTGAAATCCGTTTTCCCCAGAAAAGTCGGGGGAAAATTAGTGAAACGTTTTTTTTCATCGCGTTATTTTTCAACTGTATAAGTTGAATTTGCATTTTTGACGATTTGTTTCGGTATGTACATACCGAAAGGTATCAGAATCTGCAAAGTTGTGTTTTACGTTGCATGTGACCTTTAACGAACCAGGCGACTATGCTTGTCGTGTAAGAGGCGACTAACGGGATCGGGTGGTCAGTTTCGCTGACTTGGTTGACACATGTCATCGGTTCCCAAATGCGCAGATCGATGCTCAGGCTGTTGATCACTGGATTGTCTGGTCCAGACTCGATTATTTACAGACCGCCGCCATATAGCTGGGATATTGCTGAGTGCGGCGTAAAACTAAACACACTCACTCACTCTTAACGAACCACAACTTTGGGAATAACGATTTAATTTTGTGAATATCTCCCTTCAATGTTTTATGCAGCCACCATAAAGAAAAGTTACGTAGATGAGAACGATCGTGTAGGGTGGTATTGCATGAGATGTGATGGAATTTTTACAAGCTCACCTTGAGTGCTACAATTTCTGATTTTCGTTCGTGACACTTTCTGCAATAAAATTACAACAACAGGTGGCAGAAATATTGTCTTTATTTTTTACGATTTGTGTCTTTCAAATTGGTCATTCTCTGTGAGAATTGGTGCACCATTGCCCTTGGCATTGTTACAATGGTTAAATAAACTGAACGATAATCACAGTATACAGGGCAGTGAAGTAAAACATGTGGCTCATCCTCTACGTAGTCCGGGCAGATGAAACACCTCCCCTCTTCTACCGGTGAGTTGGAGTATCGACCAGTCTCAATACGTAGAGGAGCGGTGCACTACCCAGTGCACTCCGGTAATGTTAAAATATCGTTTACACTAGGCTGGTTTGGTACATCGTTGACATACCGTTTACACTAGGCTAGCATGTTATATCGTTTACATCAGGCCAGCGTGTAAGATGGTTTACATCGGTGTGTTTTGACATATCGTTTTCATCAGGCTGGCTTGGTACATCGTTACATCGGGGTGTTTTGACATATCGTTTACATCAGACCAGCTTGTAATAGCGTTTAGATTGGGGATATTTTGACATATCGCTTTCATCTAGCTAGTGCTTGTAATATCGTTTAGATCGGGGATACTTTGACATATCATTTACATCAGGCCACCTTTTAAGATCGTTTACATCGGGGTGTTTTGACATATCGTTTTCATCAGGCTGACTTGGTACATCGATATCGTTTAGATCGGGGTGTTTTGACATATCGTTTACACTAGGCTAGCATGTTATATCGTTTAGATCGGGGATGTTTTGACATATCGTTTACATTAGACCAGCTTGCAATATAGCGTTTAGATTAGGGATATATGGTATATCGTCTACATCAGGCTAGTGCTTGTTATATCGTTTTTTACGTGTATTGGGACTAAACCCACGTTGGTGCTGTGTCGATTGCCAGATATACCTGGTAAAGGGTTACCACTTCAAGAACAGAGATAAGTGACAACACGGATCAGGTACAAGGCTCTTTTCAGACAAAACAGGAATGCATTATCTTGAATCGATTATTTGGTTGATTGGTTTGGAGTTTAACGCTGCACTCAGCAATATTCCAACTTTATGGCGGAGGTCTGTAAATAATCGAGTCGGGACCAAACAATCCAGTGATCAACATCATGAGCATGGATCTACACAATAAAGTTACGATTATATGTGTCAGCCAAGTCAATGAGCCTGACCACCTGATCCCGTTAGTCGCCTTTTACAACAAGCATCTGGTATGCCTGTAGCCTTAAAACATACAACTAGATACAGAACAGCAGAAAAAATGAAATACAGGAACAATTTTATAGAGCTGAAACCCATTATCCACTAACTTTGTTCGGTGAAGAAATCATCTGTAAATTCTTCAAAGTCCCTTTGGTATGTATCAGGAGGTGCAGCCTTCTTTACGTGGTTGAGGAACGACACACAGACATCTTTCGGATTGCGCAGAATCTGGACACATTTGATTTCTTTTCCAAGACCTGTTTGGGGAGCATGCGCAGAGGAAGGTGTGTGTGTAGGATCCGGGGTGGAGGCAATGCTTCCAGTCCTTTCTTGCAGGCGAAGTCAATCATTCTGGACGCTAGGATCAGTTCTGAATACTGGATGGACCCGTTTCGTAGCATAGAGAGGACCTGGGAAAGCCAGTGACTTCCTGAAACATTTTACTTATATATGCAGGTTGTGTATGTGCATTGGTAGGTAAGTTTGACAGTTTGTTTATTCGCAAAGGAACGGTGGTACATACGGTGGTGAGCAGACAAGTAGCTGATGACGGACGGGTGGAAGAGAAATAAGTATATAAATTGAGATAAAAACACGTACCACATTTCGGATATGAACAAAAGATGTCATTATCTTCATACATCTTAGCTGACTTTATACTCTTTATCTGTTCTGAAGGATTGTCACCTGTTAATCTAAATGGAGATGGACAGGGTAGGTACAGGCCATCATACAGAAAAGTGTTCAATTCGTGTCTTGTCTTCTTTCCTGAATCTTCAAGTAAACTCACTGCGAGGAGTATACTGAAACAATTTCGAAGAAATTATAGTTGGAAATAGCAAGTTTCCAAAATCTCGCCTTAGTTTACAAACAAATACACCTGCCATATATCAAATGAAACAAAACCACGAAATAGTTAATTAGTGTATACTTCTTGGAGAAAGTATCGCAACACTAGAATATATCGTAACTACAAAAAATGATTTCGCTGCAACTGACGCACAAACTATAGAAATGATATACACAAGAAAAGGAGTATCGCAACAAACAGTAACATCCAAGGCCCTCCTCTTCACTGATTGTATCAGACGTTACATTTGATGATGAGATAGTGCCTTCCATTCTTGTTTTCGGATGGGTTGTAGACGAAGATTCTGGCGTTATCTGCAACCCATGCTGTCCCAGACTTGCTCTATGGGATCTATGGACTGCTGGCGTGCTAAGATAGAGTGCCCATCGCCTCGCGACTTACGAAATCACCAACGTCTGGGGCGGTGGGGTAGCCTAGTGGTTAAGGCGTCCGCTCGTCACGCCGACGACCTGCGTTCGATTCCCTACATGGGCACAAAGTGTGAAGCCCATTTCTGGTGTTCCCCGCCGTGATATTGCTGGAATATTGGTAAAAGCGGCGTAAAACCCAACTCACCCACTCACTCACCAACGGCACGTGCACAATGCGGCCTCGTATTATCATCTGGCCTTGTGTTGAGAGGATGGTACATAAACACTGACTATGATGTTAGTGATGCACCGTTCTCCATTCAGATCGTTACAAGGCCAAATTTAGAGTTATGTGGGAGGCACCCCATACCATCAGTGATGATCGCAAAACAAAATATTCCTCTGTGCATATGCAGTTACATGCAATAACTTACCAGCTGATGAGGCCACGCTAATGCTTATGAACAACGAAATCAATTGATTTTCCAAGCTGTCGAGCAGTGAAAACAGTTCACTAAAAGTTGATATTTGCTTTAGGACAGATACAGGTGCTCACCTTAACAAAAAGCAATGTATGGTTTGCCCTAAGGGTCACAATATTCAGTTATTCAAAAAATAATTATGATATGAATATAAATTACTATATAGGGGTAAAACAAACATGGGTGTGAGGTGAGGTGAAATTGGGTTTAACGTCGTGCTTGAGAATATTTCGCTCATATGACGACGTGCATGCGTGTGTATTGGTATGTGCGGCTGCTTGTACTAGCCCAGACTGAAGCTGGTTTTATAGTGATAGCCCACTGAGATACCATGCCGCAGTGAAGCATGAATACCCCACTCAGACACATTATACTGACTCCGAGCCGACCACTCCTTGTTGTACCCATTAATGCCGAGCGCCAGGCAGGGACCAACAAGTACCATATTTTAACGTCTTTTGGTATGACGCGGCCGGGGATCGAACCCGCGACCTTCCGCTCTCCGGGCGGACGCTCTAACCACTACACCACAGAAGCGGTCAAACATGGGTGTTGTCATATGTTATGCATGTGTATAGTTTGTGTATCTGGGTAACCCACTGGATGATTGTGTCTCACGTACTCCACTTATACACCCTTGCATACGAACATTTACAAAACGAAGCGTTCAACAGTATCAGCTCGCTCTTACCTTGGAAGTTCCTGGTTGTCCTGATCTGAAGGCAATTTCGATCATATATATCATAAGGACTGCACCGGCTTGTGGAATAAGATAAGGTTGTATGATTGCATTTTTAAATGTTTTTGTAAGGTTTTAACAACTCAGCAACAGAAATTGAAACTGTTTTCAATAAACACTGAAAAGATGGATGCCTAAATGGATATGAGCTGTTATGGGCGTTATTGTTTACCTCTTCATGCAAGTGTATCTAATATAACTGTCACGGGATAGTGTATTTTCGATAGACATTGGATAAATAATTCTTTGTGGCATTGGGTATCACGTTATGGACACAATTTATTTAAACTGTCAATATAGTCATTGATGTATGCACTCTTTATGTTGTGCTCAGAATCTGACATTATATTCAGTTTGTGAAAATGGTTATTTTGTCCTATAAAAAATACAGATAATTGGATTCTAATCAAAATATGAGGGTATATAAATAATTTAGATTAAAAAAGGACTGGTTATATCTGTAGGCTACTATACTTGTCTTAATGAGTGGCTGCTTGCATAGTCGGTAGGATGTTAAATTTGAATAGTGATGAATGTGTACTTTAGATATTTTTTGTTTTATATTTTATAACTGTTTGTGTTATTATAATACAATATTTCAACTGAATTTGATAGAAAAAAATAATGTGCAACTTCAGCCGCAGTTATTTGTCTGACCATCAGGTCTCTTACGTGTCGACTTTATCACACGTCTCACCGAGGAGCACCTTCAGTATAGGTTAGTATTTTCAGCTAATTCCACTTGTCATCGTCTGTTTTCTAGTTGTTTCACTGTCCTTCGTAGACAGGTTTTTATCATATACATATATTCCATTTCAATGTCAAATATGTTCTCGTCACGATATTGCTGAGATATTGCCGATGTGACGTTAAATATTTACTCACTCACTCACTCTGTTTACCAGGATGATAGCAGCATGATACATAGATAGTTTCATGATAATACTCACACATTGTGGGGTTCTATTTAAAGTGTGAATTTATACTTTGCCTGACTAAATGATCCTACCACACATGGCACTGGCACCAAATCATCGAGCATACAAAACACGATCCCGTTAGTCGCCTCTTACGACAAGCATGGGCTGCTGAACACCAATTCTTACCCCGAACATGATGGGTACATCAAGTGAAATTTCACAACGATGTTGACGAAACGCCATCTGTGAGCTCTGTTGTTTCCAAATAGGTGATGGAGATACATGCATTACTAGTTATGATATCTTGTAGCATTCTGGACAACAAAGCTGGAAGGTATTGACACATGCATTACATAGATAATGCTTATCATTTCCTAGAAAACACACACACACACACACACACACACACACACACACACACACACACACACACACACACACACACACACACACACACACACACACACAACAACAACAACAACAACAACAAAACAAAACAAAACAAACAAGCAGGACTGTTTCAGCAGCTTCAAAATTTCTTTCTCGTAATAAACTCTGTTTATTACACTTACTTATATGTCTTATTGTCCTCCTGAGAGGGACCGTAAGTCCCAACACATTTAAAGTAAATTTAAACTTGCCACATTTTTAATCGTAGAATATGTGTGCTTTTACTTTATGGCTAGATTTGTCTTCCATCACCAATGGCTGAAGGGATGGTGTAAATCCAGCTAGGGTCCATGCAGGTAGCAAAGGTACTGTAAGTCCCCATGGTCCCTAGTATGGTGATCTACCTTCGGTTGTTGGTGATCTATAGCCCGTTTTTATTTTGTACTGTCTATAGTGATTTAATTTTACGATGGCGTACTAGTTTGAAAGTTATATAGCTGTGATACTCTAGTATTTTTACTGTCCTTCGATGACAGGTTTTTACGTTATACATTCATTGATTTGAATATTGATATAAACTGTTCTCGTCACGATATGGCTGCAATATTGCCGATGTGACGTTAAATTTTAACTCACTCACTACTTATATGTCCCAAGTTCATTAAAATGGACTTGACATGCCTCATTTGTGTCTACAATGACCAGCAAGAAGTGGTTGTTGTGATGCATTTGTAATGTATAGACCGTCATTATCGAAAGATGTTTTAGCTATGATGCCTGGTTGTTTGTCGAAATAGCGTCACAGACATGTTGGTTTACCATAATGCCTGTCAAATAGCCAGAGGTTTGAGATGTTTATCTCTTTATCGAAATCCAGAAGCACGGGTGTGATGGCGTAAACGTGTGAATAGAATGGGAGTAGAACGGAGTTCGAACACAGCGTTTTCAGAGCTGATCATATAGACTATGGACATTAGATTCTCGAAGAGTTTACTTGGGGGGGGAACAATACTCAGTGAGCAAAAGGTAAATGCATAGTCTCAGACATATAGCTACACGGGTATGACAAATGCCCTACCTGAAAACATAAGTACATAATCCAGATGCTTGATTGATGGCAAATTATTCTGCTTAAACATGATACTTTTATTAAGAAATACTGGCGGTTTCAGTCATGAACAAATACTTGTTTTTTCTCAATAAATTCTAATTTCGCGATGACGGGCTGGTTATATTTCACGCTCACTATTAAATAAATATCAGGATATTTTCCTTGCCATGGGTGACCAACTGTATTCAAATGTTGAAGAAAATGTGTCAATTTTAACTTTAACAAATATGTATCAAAGGACGGATATGACAAGGTATTCAGGAAAGGTATTATCGGGCAACATGTACCATCACAGCACCCATGGTGGGACGATGAATAAGGTTGTCTTAGAGAGAGAAGATATGAAGATTAGAGAAAAATAGATCTTTGGGAAATACCTTTGCAATTTATAAAGAGGCTATGTAGTGCATATTTAAGAGAATATAGAGGAATGTTGAAATGAACAAAGAACTTTATTAGTAAATGCACAACATACTCGCAGATCATTCTGTAAAATCCTCATGTCAGGATGAAGAAGTGATACATAATCTGGAGCTATAACACAGAATCAATTGTGTACACATATTACAAAGCTGCTGTGGCTATTCTACACTGCTTAGTGAAAACCACGGCACGTATTTTACAGCTAATATCATAGAAGACAGTGGTAGAATTTAACTAAACATGCCTTTGCCAGATGAAACTTTTTAGGAGCCAGGTTTAACAAAATCGAGCTCATGCGGTCAACAGGCTCCTGGAGTTCGAGTATGGGTGAGACGATGAAAAATCGCCTGCATGCAGCTCATCTGAATGAGTGATGACCACGTGTTTAGCCACTCCTGACACATCGTTTCTGGGGAAATTGTCGCTGTTCACATGCCAGGGTTACATTTGAGCCCATGTTCATTGGCATTTTCTTGAGTGTTCTTGTGAGGCGACGTCAAAATGAACGTCAAACCAATGGCAACCTTAGACCTCATGACAGATGTGGCGCTGGGTCCGTTATGACTTGGGATGCAAGGAATGTTCACTGGGCCATCCTGTTGCAACTAATATTCTGACACCCTCTATGTCCCGTTTGCAAGGCTTCAGTATTGTTCATCAACACACCGTAAAAGGAGGCCTTGATCAGAAATTTACCTTGGCATTTCCTTGAGCAAGTTTGTGACATGATAGGGAGAGTCACATATATAATATAAATGCTCGAGTACTGAACGTTTGAGAAATCGAGGCGGTACAACTTCCTACTCATTGGAAAAAGACCCATGAAGATCCGGGTTAGAATGTACCTTCAGTAACCCATGCTTGTCGTAAGAGGCGACTAACGGGTTCGGGTGGTCAGGCTCGTTGACTTGGTTGGCATATGTCATCGGTTCCCATACAGACCGCCGCCATATAGCTGGAATATTGCTGAGTGCGGCGTGAAACTGAACTCACTCACTCATTCGAAAAACATTTACAAAATTACCGTGTTACCGCATTCGTCTGTCAAGGCAGATGGCGATCATAACAGCGATTCTTGTATAGCACAACATACTTAGATGTTTTTCAAATTGATAAATCTATTACTAGAAATTAAGGCACTATAGGTTATTTCCGATTATACCTTGCTCTTTATGAAGAATACGGTTTTGAGAGATAAAAAGATTAATTCTAATTGAATGATACTCTTCTAGAACGGAGGCAAGGAATGTATATTTTAATTATATTTATTCGACCTTCCGGGATCAACAGACTATGTCAAAGGAACTACCCGGCTGAATATTTGTTTTCTGGAGAATCGCTAATCCTAACCCTAACCCATCCTACCTACACAGCGCTGCAAATCAAGTACAACTGTTTACCTCAACTGGAGATACATTATGCACGGGGTAATAATATCACGATATTAACATTGATTCGTGCATTTTACATTTTCAATGTAGACTATACATCCTTCACCTGAAATTCATGACTACTTAGGTGTGGCTTCATTCGTCCAATCCATCTTATGTTCATTAGTTCAGTGGAGATCTATTCTAACGGCGAATCCCAGTGGGATAGCTGGTTGAACAGTCATTCACGTTAAACAGTCATTAATATTCACATGATTGTAATTGCTTTTTCTTTGATGATGTATTGACAATGTTCAGAACATCGCCTACGTCAGTCGTATGAGAGACTAAACAAGCACATGTAAACATTTGGAGACAATTATCACAATTACACAATGCATGACAGGCGTTTTAAACCCGGCTCCATAGCTATAAGTGCCAAATGTAAATACCACTGTACATTAACTCAACAGCCACGAACTGCTGATAGCTCTGTATGTTGTGGTGGAATCCTATACACATGATCTGTGCATTCACTATGATAATACCTATTTTTAATCCTTCGAGCATCCATCACATGAAAACACTATTCGATTCGACATTTGAAAAACCTGTAAAACGTGAGCTGTAACTTGTAGCTCAAACAACCTATTTCAAGGACTGGAGATCTATGTAAACATTTGGAGACCATATTACCGCAATTGCAGATCACATGACATGCGTTTTAAAGCACTGTTTCCATAGCGACAATGTCAAACCATTACAAAGTAAAGCTGCATATCCGTTAGTACACAAACGTCACATTTAAGTCAGTTTCGACTTGATGCAGTCACCCAGCCGTGTTGTTGGCATTCTGCCACGGTCCAACAGTTGATTCTGGTTTAAACTGGATCACGATGAAAATATACGTAAGGAGGGTCCCCGTGATCTGTGTCAACAAAGAAGCAAAGTAAGAGAACTGCAACAGGTTATTGAACAGAGATGAAGCTAAATGTTTTCTGTCACGGCTTTTAGTTGAGATTACAGTTACTCTTGCAAATAGCATGTTAGGACCCATATGTGTTAAACGTACCGTTAGGACAGTGTCCTTCGTGATGGTCACTAGGCCTGAAGCACTGATTCCAATCTGGCACTGAGACAACTTGTTGGTGAACAGTGTGACCTGGTGTACATTTCGAAAGAAGAATAAACATATTGACAACAAACTACATCTTCACTAAATGACGTTTTTTTCCAGAAAAGACAATACAGTAAAAATATCATCGGTAATATTACCTAACAGGATCTAGTGTAATACATTCAGGAGTGAGTAGGGGTGTCTATGTGATCACTGAGGTATAAATGAAAAAACGCCTTTGCAGTGAGCTGTACTGGATGATATGACGGACAGAGAACGTTATATATTGTATATGACCAAATTACCCAAAATAAAAATTGTATGACGAAGAGCACATTTTATGGACAGACAATGTTGTCTGTCTATCAAAAGTGTTCCTCTTTCTCATACCAGCTTCTAAATAATGCAACTAAAAGAAAATCGACAATGCAGTCAAAACTTCAAAACCAATCAAATAAAAGAAACATACAACGTTGCACAGCACACCTCAGTTTTTTACCTATGCAACTGTCACGTATGTAAGTGCTCAAGATACAACTGAATTGTTTTCTTACCAGTCCCATCACTCTGTCTGACATCTTTCTCCCAGCCAAGCCATGAAGGATAATGAGAGGTCGGTGTGCCTGGAAACAAACATTCCAGTTACTTTCTATAAAAGCAATCACAGTTCACAAAACCACTGCACAATTGAATACTGTACTGACTGCGAGAACTGGTGGTCTCAAGGCCGCCCAACGGGAAGAGATTTCGCTCTTGACACCAAAAGCCTACTACCGAGACACATCATCGGAACATTACTACAAGTGAAACCATACTCTTTAATATTCAATAGAAACTGTTATTACTGCAGTCGTTCACACTTAGACACTGACAAATCATGACTACCGAATCATGGTATACTGTGTCTGACAATAGGAACAGGCCATTATGTAAACTATTTTAATCTAACAAAAGTACAGAACATGTAAATGCCTATGTGTTTTGCACGGGTATTTAAGTTGTGCCTTTAAGCATGGACATCACATATTACGACAGTAAGGTTTTGCTCTAATACAGTTTTTCATGAGTGTAATTTCCTTGGCCCAGTTGTATATGCCATTCTCAGTGAAACTGAACAGATTGACAAAATGCAATAGGGTACACATTTCATATATTTATTATGCAGAATACTTGGTTTTCTAACTGGGGATTTGATCTTTCAAATGACAATTCAAACACTTACCGCTCCGTGCAGTCTGGTGCCAAGATAGGTGAGAGTGATGAGATTCAGAGTGGCAACGAAAACAGCATATGCTGTAAAGCTAATGAACTGGATCGATGAACCGTCATTGATGATAACATAGAGGCAGAAACATATAATAAGGAACGAACTGAGATAGGCAGCAGCCACGTGTTTGGATATGACGGAACACACATAATCCACTAGGTCTGTCAACAATGCATGATAATCTCGAATGTCCTCAATCTCCTCTTCTTTGACGGACCCTTCAGATGCTTGTACCAGCCTCAGCGTGCAAACGTCATATTCATACGTGAGAAGAAGGGAGATTGACAAAACCAGAAGCAAAAGTGAGAGGTTTAGCAGAGTGTTACAGCCACCATATACCGCACTGCAGACAAATAAAGACCAATATAGTTTTTGGGATTGTTCATTTCTCATAAATGCAGCAAGTCCACTCACTACAAAGGTGCAAAGACTTGTATACATAAACATGTCCTCTTTATCCTCTTCCTCAGTAAACTGTTTGAAACAGAACTTTTAAATTTCAATCGTGCTTCACGAAGACGTTGGCAGAATATGCGTATCTTGCTGTGGATGTTGGTACTGAGACCCCAGTAGATCAGTGATAACACAACTGCAATGTGGCTTGCTATTGACATAGTTGTGTCGGTAAAAGAATCAGCTTCGGTATACGTTGGTATCACCCAGACAAATATCAGCATGAAAACTATGCACACCAAACTTGAATATATGCAGGCAGCTACCGAGGACGGGGTGCACCTTTGTGCTGACCTTGACTGCTTGTAGTCCCACGATAACCCAGACAATGCCATCAGTCTCTGGATACTAGACAGTGTTTCCTGTACATCATCTGTATCACTGGATGTTCCAGCGGTATTTGGGAAAACCGTCACAGTGGTTGACATATTGGATAATACTTATAGGATGTACTGACACTGGACTCTAGACAATCTTTCTTAGAAAAGCGTATGCTTCTGTTCTCAGCTGAATGTCACCAGTATTTGGTACCTCGGCTTTCGTGGAGCTACATCAATTGACTCTCAACATACATTTAGTTACAAGAGGTTCCAAATGGAAATGGACGGGATGGGCTAAGTTGCCACTCCGCATATATTTGTATTCATATCTCACAACAGCATTTATTTGAGGGACGTAATTTCACCGAAGTAGGTAAAAGCCGATAATGGCCTTAGTGTCATTTTATGCTCTGTATAAACAATGGAACTATGGCATGATCTCTTGAGAAACCTTTCGCAATAGTATATTTGTGTTCTCAATGCTGTCACTTGCAGGATTAGTTTACACACTGGGAATAAGTGTCCACATCTGAGAATTACCACATTGCCCAAAGTTTTGTGAGCACTATAACATGTAAACCCAATGTTAACGATGACTGCATCATCTATTGTCACATCCGTAAACAAAAGTTTGCTTTTACATTATGGAACAGCTCGCTCTGTAGTTACGTTCATTGATTTCTGTTTTACATGTATAAGCGGCTGAGTTAGTGGGTATTTGAGTGGAGGAAGGAGGAATCATTATCGTCCCTACCTACCGATATGTTAAATCACAGTGGTCGACGTTGGCTTTATCTATATCAGAGCGGGCCATATCTTCTTTGACCCGTTGGCGCTAACACATTGCAATAATTAGAGACGGAGATGAGGGGGAGAGGGTAGAAACAGAAGAACAAACAGATATGGCATCTGATAGTGATTCACGACAAACGTCGCTTATGAAATGTTCATTGATTTCTGTTTTCCATGTACAAGCGGCTGAGTACATTCGGGTGTGTAAGCTTAAAGTGGGAGGTAACTCCAAAGTCATACAAATAGGCTCTGTCAGACTGTCCCATGTAAATGAAACCAATGTTCCATAGCACCTCGTCATGCCATATATGGAATCGGTGGTGAATTCACTATTCACCGCTATCTTGCTAACTGACTAACTGTGCAGATGTAACTATTTGTAATGGAATAGTCTTGAGAATACTCTGCATGGTGTAAAGAGCGTAGGTTGGTCAAAGAATGGGATTCCACTTCCCACATTCACATATGACCTAAATATAGCCAACTAATGAAATAAGTGACTCGATTCCTGATTATGCTTAGCAGGGTGATAAGGTTTCATGGAAAACAACAGATCGTTGTACATTCTCAAGATCACGCGTTGGCAGACTGTTGAGTGAGTGAATGAGGTATAGGCCATGTTTGGAAATGCTGAGCCAACACCAATAAGCCGGACCCCAAAGCTTCATATATTGTCCAAATACGGGGCTTCATTCAGTGTCTTTGGTGTAACGGCACAACTATTAAACAACTTCACTGCAATCGTCCCCTGGAATTGTTTGTTGATAATACACATTAACCATCATGTATCATCATGCACTCATTATTAAGACGAAACAATGGTGTCACAACTTACAAAGGTATTTCTTTTAATGATGAGAAGATGCACCTGTTGAATGCTGTGGAGCGTGGGCGGATCACACTGAAAATGATTCAAAGGTGATTCTTACCAAACGTGGTGGCCACGTATAGAGTTAAGTCTCTTTCTTCAGATTAGTACAACAATAATCAACAATGAATGCAATGTCACACCTAGATTTCAAAGATCAAAATAGGAAGTGCAGCTTGTGTCTGTTCGAATATCTGTTTCCCCAAAGTCCTTGTCCCTAAATTTCCAAAACAGCAATCTATGAGGATATGTTGCATTTCCCTTTTTTTCTGTAAGCTTCATACGACATTTACTTTTACAACAGACAAATTGTCATGAAGCCTGGATGTGTTTCTATATTCATGGTCACCATTTTTAGTAAAGAATGCCTACTAGACCAAGGAAGATATTGTTTGCTATTTATTGCATGGTTTACAATCACGCCTTGTTAAGGATATAAATATAATATTATCCTATTAAGGCTTTGGTATAGAGGCAGTCTTAGGAAGGTGGAAACTTCTCTGAACTTCGTATGTAATGAAATGTATCTGAACACAGACACAAGACATGACTGATTCCATTACTTCATGAGGTGATAGGCTATATTTTCAGCGGCTGTTGCTGAAGGAAGTGTGAATGTCATCTGTGGACAATACTTGAATAAATCATCATTAGAATTAGATTATCCGCCTCTTTTATCTCTTATTTGACATTCAGAACTGCAATCTAACGTTGACGAATATCTTTAAATTGTCTGGCAAATGTATTGGCAATGTCGGTTTTCAGGGTAATCCGTTTGCATTTATTCTTGAAATGTGTTTTACCAAAATGATGCCTTATACAGACGTTTGAAAATGTTCTAGCACTTTAATTAAATAACATCCTAAAAAGTCAGGTTTATATTACTCGGTACCTAGTATTGCACATAACGATCGATAGGCCTTCACGATATCATCAATTCATTTATTGCCTTTTAGTAATGAAGTTTCAATTCCAGAAGGCTTATTGTTGACTGAGTCCTCAGATTCATTGCAATGGTTTGCATCAATAGGTAGAAGATTGCCGTCGGAAACGTTCCAGGTGCAGGACGTTCCAGGGTGAGTGAGTGAGTGAGTTCAGTTTTACGCCGCTTTAAAAAATATTCCAGCTATACCACGGCGGGGGCCACCAGAAATGGGTTCACACATTGTACCCATGTGGGGAATCGACCCCGGGTCTTCGGCGTGACGAGCAAAACGCTTTAACAACTAGGCTACCCCACCGCCCCAGGACGTTTAGGTGTTTAAGTAGGAAAGAGAGTTGGCTTTAATGCTCGTTTGTGTGCAAACCGCCGTGGAATGGCAGACGTACTGCTTTGTGACGTCAGGTTATACACACGTACATTTGTAAGCAAATTGTGTTATTTTATTCCTTTACACTGAATTGCTGTTTGTAAAGGGAAATCATGCACTTGCTATCAACCCTGTCCTGGTGAATAATTCTATCAAATCCAATGCATCATACCTCATTATTCACTGTTATCATTAAGAAGTATCGACAACAAGCAAGAGACAGGGCACTTTTACACCATCTGGGCACATATGATCGACATGAAACCCGAACTGAATGGGGGCGTTCGGAAAGCAGTTCTCTATTTGGTGGATAACTTTCAGAACTGTAGGAATGATAAGTCTTTATGGATGATCAACTTCTTTATTGTACAATAGCGACGTTTCGTTTCAGTATAGATACGCATAGCGTTTTCAAGCATGAGGTTGTGAATGGATAGACGCAGCAACATATGTATAGGGTCCGGAACAGTGTGTTGGTGTTTTTCTAATGATTATTGACAATGACAATATATTTCGGCATAGCGTCCACGTGGCCTAAAGTACATTTAGGGTACAGAAATATTGTGCACAGCGGTACAATGTCGATAAGATCAAGATATAGTACTGTGGAAAAGGTATAGTTAATATTGGAAGATTTCTTTTCAGATAAATACTTAAGGATAGTATATGCTCTTCATTAATTGATGAAAACAATTGATAATACTTGACAAGTGAGTCTACATGGGAATAAGATGGAATAATCTTCTGCATAATAATGACAAATAAGCAGAAAATGATGCTCATCTTCTATTTGCTGTAACTGACACTTGGAGCAGACTAGTGCATTTCTATCAACATTCTTATTAAACCGATACTGCTGGATATTCAACTCATGTAAAAGACAAGGAAACTTATAGAACATTCTTCTCAAATCTTTTTTGCAAGCAAGTGAAGACATTTCTGGATTTTAACAATCTGATGATTATTGTATCACTGTGAAACATTAGCCTGAATGACGGATAGAGAAGGCTAGCAGCTGTCGTTCCATTATGAACCTTTGAGTGGATTAATACTTTCTTGTCAAAAGTGGATAAGGATTGGATGCGATATTTACAACGACATATAAGAAAAGCCTTGTAAACTGAGTTCAGTTTAAATTATATATTACATAAACATACATGTATTTTGTGGGAAACGTTTGTCCTCCAAATGAATTATTCATCAAGTCGAACCAGCACCATGTGACCAACATTTTGTTATCAACGTATTCGAACCGGAATCCGAGCGCAGTAGATTCCGTCCACTCATCACAGCTTTGGTCATGACAGTAAGTAATGACTGATTACTGCTACAACAAGTTATCTTGGTAACTGGTTTGTGTAAGGAAAATGAAGACTGGCCGATCGTTCAAGTCTCATCAAGTTAATGGGACTAATTATTAGCATTTATTTTTGTCTTTGAGGGCACATTACTATCGTTTAGAATAGTGCTATTGACATTCGTTTTATGAGAGACTAACACACAAATGGGTAGATCTTTGTATAATAACTAGGAGACTGAAACTGCTGACCGCTCTGTGTGTTCTGGTGGATTTCTCTACACATAATCACTGCATTGGGAAAATATCAACATTTCCTGTTTTAACCCATCGAGAATGCATGCCACTGAAGACATCATTTGAATCAACATTTTAGAAAGTTCTTCTAGTACCAATGTCAACTACAAAAGCATATTCGTTGGAATGGAGATCTTTGTATACATTTGGAGACCATTACCACAATTACATAATGTACGACAGCCGTTTCAAAGCACGGTTTCCATAGCGGCGATGGCAAATCATTGTGAAGTGAATGTGTAAAGCCATTAGTGGACAAACATCAGGTTTATTCAAATATGACTTGATGCAGTCATCCTGACGTGTTGTTTGCATTCTGCCGCAGTCCAGCAGTTAATTCTGGTTTGAACTGGATCACGATGAAAACATACGTGAGGAGGGTCCCGATGACCTGTTTTAAATAGAAGAAAAGTTTTAGAACTGCAATTGGCTACTGAACAGTAGTGAAAGCACAAACATGTTGTCAAAGGTTTTAGTGGAGAACAGAGTTGAGTCTTATATTAAGATCTGGCAAATATGTTAGGGTCTGTTCAGCGTACCGTTAGAACTGTGTCCTTCGTGATGGTCACTAGACCTGAGGCAGTGATTCCAATCTGTCGCTGAGACAACTTGTTGGTGAACAGTGTGACCTGGGTGTACAGTTAGTAGACAAAATAAGACATTTAGAAAACAGAACTTGTCAATATATTACACATGTACTCTTTGATATTAACAACACGAGTCTGGGAGTGTGGATTCCAATCATGGATGGGACTAATCTGTACTTTACTAAGAAAGTGTAATCCCAAATATAACATATGTCAACATTTATTTCTTCTATTATCAGTGTCAACTGATGTAAACACAAACATTTAGGGACAGCATTTCAATGTTTCGTGAATATCTATCTATTTATCTATCTATATATCTATCTATATATATATCATCTGAACATATATGTGAACATGTTGGAGAAGATCCGTGTCGTGTGATTATTTCAGAAACTTCATATATATATAAGAAGTTTCTGAAATACGTGTTTCACTTTTATCTTCAGGGAGAAGTGATAACAGTTAAACGGATTATGTCATGACGTCACTTTTGGGTTGTGTTATGACGTCACTTTTTAACCGTTTAACTGTAATCACTTCTCCCTGAAGATAAAAGTGAAGCATGTTTGAGAAGATTATTTCAGAAACTTCTTCTTATATATGCACTACTGTACGCTCGGGAGATTCTTATATATGCACTACTGTACGCTCGGAAGATTATTTCAGAAAATACTTCTTATATATGCACTACTGTACGCTCGGTATTCTCATCACTTTCTTTATATATATATATATATATATATTGAAATGTTGTCCCTAAATGTTTGTTTTCTTACCAGTCCTATCACTCTCTCTGACATCTTTCTCCCAGCCAGGTATATATATATATTGAACTGTTGTCCCTAGATGTTTGTTTTCTTACCAGTCCTATCACTCTCTCTGACATCTTTCTCCCAGCCAGGTCATGAAGAACATTCAGGGGTCGATGTGCCTGTCCACAAACATTCGTTCATAGTTCAGTATGTAAGTTCACAACTTCAAAGTCAATTTAGTTCTACCAACTTTCTTAATCGTAGAATACTTGTTGTTTTATAATGGCTAAATATCAGTACAATCGTCAGTGGCTGAAGGGATGGTATATGTCCAACTGGGGTCCATGCAGGTAGTAAAAGTACTCAACGTACCCATGGTCCCTAGTATGGTGATCTACCTTCGGTTCTTGGCAATCTATAGCCCATTTTTATATTATGTATTGTTCAAATAGTGCTATTAGTTTTAACTTCAAATGATTGTTTCAATTCGAACTGTGATTGTCTAGTTGTTTTACTGTCCTTTGACGACAGATTTTATGATATATACATATTCTTTATAATCGTCAAATTTGTTCTCGTCACGATATGGTTGAAATATTGCCGATGTGACGTTAAATATTAACTCATATGAACCGAAAAGCATTACCATACCATTGCTATGCAAGAATGTAAACATCCACCTTGAATTATAATTAAAAAGAAACAAAACTGGAGAATACTATTTGATAGTGATGTGTTTGGTCAATGTGTTACGTTGCGGTTGTGTTCTTGACCTTAGGTCTGCAGTGCCTTGGTTACTGTTTACAGTCTAGAAAAATATCAGGTAGCGTTTGTAATCATTCGCTCTGATCCAGTTTTTAAGATCAATAGATACCATTCTCAGTAAAATCAACCAGACCGATAAACAGTTTAAATTTATATAGCATAGAACCGTTTGTATACACTTTTCATATTTCAATCATTCAAAATGCGTTGATCTCTAACATTATGTTGACAATAACATTCAAACACTTACCGCTTCGTGCAGTCTGATGCCAAGATAAGTGAGAGTGATGATATTCAGAGTGGAATAGTACACAACATACACCGCCACACCAATGTTCTGGAGTAGAGGGACGTCATTGATGATGACATAGACGCAGAAAAACAAAATCAGGAACGAACTGAGATAGGCAGCAGCCACAAGTTTGGATATGAACGAACACACATATTCCACTAGGATCCTTCAGATACCCGTGTCAGTCTCACCGTGCAAACATCATATTCATAGGTGAGAAGAAGTGAGATTGACAAAAACAGAAGCAATATTGAATGGTTTAGCAGAGTGTTACAGCCTCCATATACCAAAACCAAGACAATTGAATGCCAGTATAATGCACTGGATGTGTCATATGTAATGCTAACACTAATTCCACAGGCTACACAGAATAAGGTCGCGAGGATTTGTAAACATAAACATGTCCTCTTTATCCTCTTCCTCAATAAAGGATTTGGAACAGAGCTTTGAAACTTCAATCGCGCTTCATGAACACGTTGGCTGAATTTGCGTATCTTGCTGTGGATGTTGGTACTGAGACCCCAGTATATTAGAGATAACCCAATTATAATGTGTCCTAGTATTGCCAGACTCGTGTCTGTAAACGATGCAGCTTTGGCATAGTCTGGTATCATCTGGACACACATTAGAATGAAAACTATGCACATCAAACTTGAATATATGCAGGCAGCTACCGAGGACGGGGTGCACCGTTGTTCTGACTTTGACTGCTTGTAGTCCCACGATAACCCAGACAATGCCATCAGTCTCTGGATAGTGGACAATGTTCCTGTACATCATCTGTATCACTGGATGCTCAAGCTGTATTCTGGAAATCCGTCATAATGGTAGGCATATTGAATATAAATATGTACTGACACTGAAAGCTGGACCTTCCTTTCCAGAGATTTTTACGCATCTGTTCTCAACTGAAATTCCTCGGTATTTAGTATATGGTGATGCTGCATCAATCAACTCCGAACATACATT
Organism: Haliotis rubra; assembly: GCF_003918875.1. Lineage (NCBI taxonomy): Eukaryota > Metazoa > Mollusca > Gastropoda > Lepetellida > Haliotidae > Haliotis > Haliotis rubra. The sequence goes on from NW_025765487.1 coordinate 123,280, forward strand.
CAGTTATTGGGGTTCCAAATGGAAATGGACGGGATGGGCCAAATTGTCACTCCGCATTTGTTTTTATTCACATTTCGCGATACGTATTTGTTTGAGGGACGTTGTTTGTATCTAATTCCCTGAAGTTGATAAAAGCCGATAGTGGCCTTGATGTAATTATGTGTACTGAATAAACAATGGAACTATGGTATGATCTCTACAGAAACATTTCGCAATAGTATAAATGTGTTTTCATTGGTGTTACTGGCATTTTGATTCACACACTGGGAATAAGTGTCCACATATGAAAATTACATCATGCCACAATTACAATGTTCTGAGAGCACTATAAATGTAGACACAGACGAATAAGCAAATGTGGCATGTGATAGTGATTCACGACAAAAGTTGGTTATGTTACGTTCAACATTCAGACAACATTTCCGTGTGAGTTTCAGTGGACAGAAGAAGGAAACCGAAAACACTCTCCGCAATCTGTCATACTTTGTTTCCTGTCGACGTGAGCCGAATTGTAAAGGACGCTAGTTTATAACATTAGGATGTTTCAGATTAACGTGTGAGGGTATTCCACAGAGATGCAAATCGTTCTTGCCAATCAGAGTCCAGTGTAAATGAAACCAACTTCAACAGTCATCTTGGAATCGTCAGTGAAGGCACAACCGCTATCATACGAAGTACCTAACTCTACATGTTACCATTTGAAGTTCCTCCATCGTAAGAAAGATACTCTACATAGAATAAAGAGACCGGATACAGTGTGGGGTCGGGTCTTCTCGTTCACCAAGCAGCGTGGGGACATTAACAGCTATGCTTGATTCAATTTGCAAATACCGTTTTTCCCTGAGAGATATGGACCGGCCACCTAAATGATAAGTGACCACAGTTCACTAAGTAGCGGCTGGCAAGGGTTATTTTACTTTGATTAGTAATAACGGCACTCTAGGTGAACTATGTTACCTGGACAATTGTATATATCCAGGTTGACAATAATTTCATGCCTATTTGTAGAGGAGTCAATACTTGATATTTTGGGGTAGTGGATTAAGTATCAAGGCAAGGGGATATTGGAACTGCTTACAGCTTTGGATTTCTGGTGGATTTCTCAACACTTAACCAGAGCATGTATTTGGAAAACCTCAAGGTTTCCTGTTTTCACCCATCGAGCATGCATTTTGCTGAAAACATTATTTGAATCAACAATTTAGAAGGTTCTATATTTGGAGACCATTACCACAATCAAATAATGTACAACAGCCGTTTCAAAGACCGGTTTCCATAGCGACGTTGTCAACCCATTACAAAATAAAGGTGCATATCCATTAGTGCACAAACTTCAAGTTTAAGTCAAATACGAGCATGCATTTCCGTGAAAGAAATTGTATGAATAATTTTTAGCATTCTGAGGTACAGTTGTATAGCCATTAGTGTAAGATAAATACAAGTGTAAGCTAAACACGACTTGCCGCAGTCATGATGCCGTGCTGTTTTCATTCTACCGATCTGTGTCGACAACGGAGCAAAGTAATGGAACTGTAATTGCTTATTGAAGAGTACTGAAGCTACATATGGTCTTTCACAGGTTTTAAGACCAGAGTTGCATCTCACGTTAAGATCTGGCATACACACATATATATATATAGATTAAGTATCAAGACAAGGGGATATTTAAAACATATTTTATTTCAAGAGAAAGAAAAGGGATTGGCAAACAAGCTCAGTGAACTTATATAAATGCCTCCCCCGAACATGTACATATTTACGGAAGCTATTTACAGAAAATCAATTGCCAATAAAATAATAGAATGTATTGGTACCACGCGTTTGCTCGTTGAGTAAAATATGTTTTTTAATTGTTGAACTTTATTAGTAATTTCATAAGTCATGTTAAATCTTTTTTAAAACTGGATGAAATGGTGAACAGAGGAAGTAGTATTTACCTTGGGGCTACGGGACCAGGTCCCTCCCAAGGGCTCAAATTTAAAAATTGAGCCCTTGGGAAGTCCCTAATACAGTAGCCCCATGGTGTATACTACTACTGAGGTGCATGCAAAATTTGATGAAATATTGACTTTTAAGTGAGCATGGGGTCAGTCGGGAAAAGGTAAAATGTCCAACTTTTTGTCAGAACTAAGTCTTAATTAATCTAATGAAGTCATCGAGAGTATTCGCAATGACGTTTTTCGCTATAGCATAACCATCTGCCGAGATGCATGCAAAATGTCACGAAAATCGGTCAAATAGTTTAGGAAATAATCACTTGTTACTGAGCATGGGGTCGGTCTGGCGAAAGGCTAACAATTCAACGTATTGTCGTACTTGTTATATATTAACGATGCGAGAGGTGTTTTCAGCTGAATGATACGCAGGTCTCGGCAGTTCCCCCGAGCTGCCTTGCTACTATCTCGTTAGGACGTACTTGTAGCGATGTGTGAGCTGTCTGAAGGCGAATGAAACGCAGGTATCAGCAGTCATCACCTCGCTACCCGGGGGTAGCTCTGAGTGAGCGCCGTGGACGAGTATAAGTGTGTGCGTGTGTGTCTCGGCTCGGCTATCATGATGCACGACCGGCTGACTAGCGAGGCGACAGATGTCTGAAGGTGAATGAAACGCATCTCTCGGCAGTTCCCCCGGGTCACCGAGTAAGGTTTTAACAATTCAGCCACAGAGTTTGAAACTGTTTTCAATAAACACTGAACAGATGGATGCCTAAATGGATATGAACTGTTGTGGGTGTTTTTCCTCCTGTTATTGCTTACTTCTTCATGCAAGTGTAACTAATATAACTGTCATGAGATAGTGTATTTTCGTATAGAAATTGGATAAATAATTGTTTGTGTTTTTGGTTATCACGTTATGGCCAAAATTTATTTAAACGGTCAAAATAGCTATTGATGTATGCACTCTTTGTGTTGTACTCAGAATCTGACATTATATTCAGGTTGTGAAAACGGTTATTTTGTCCTAAAAACCCCAGATAATTGGATTCTAATCAAAATATGAGGGTATATAAATAGTTTAGATTAAACAAAAGGACTGGTTATATCTGTAGGCTACAATAGTTGTCTTAATGAGTGGCTGCTTGCATAGTCGGTAGGATGTTAAATTTGAATACTGATGAATGTGTACTTTGGAATTTTTTTGTTTTATATTTTATAACTTTTGTGTTATTATAATACAATATTTCAACTGAATTTGATAGAAAAAAATCATGTGCAACTTCAGCCGCAGTTATTTGTCTGACCATCAGGTCTCTTACGTGTCGACTTTATCACACGTCTCACCGAGGAGCACCTTCAGTATAGGTTAGTATTTTCAGCTAATTCCACTTGTCATCGTCTGTTTTCATCGTCTGTTTACCAGGATGATAGCAGCATGATACATACATATTTTCATGATAATACTCACACATTGTGGGGTTCTATTGAAAGGGTGAATTTATACTTTGCCTGACTAAATGATCCTACCACACATGGCACTGGCACCAAATCAGTGAGCATACAAAACACGATCCCGTTAGTCGCCTCTTACGACAAGCATGGGTTGCTGAACACCAATTCTTACCCCGATCATGACGGGTACATCAAGTGAAATTTCACAACGATGTTGAGGAAACGCCATCTGTGAGCTCTGTTGTTTCCAAATAGGTGATGGAGATACATGCATTACCAGTTATGAAAGTTTGTAGCATTCTGAATACCAAAGCTGGAAGGTATTAACACATGCATTACATAGATAATGCTTATCATTTCCAAGAACACACAAAAAACACACAAACACGAACACACACAAAAACCAGGACTGTTTCAGCAGCTTCAACATTTCGTTCTCGTAATAAACTGTTTTCTATGTTTATTACACTTACTTATAGGTCTTATTGTCCTCCTGAGAGGGTCCGTAAGTCCCAACACATTGAAACTAAATTTAAACTAGCCACATTTTTAATCGTAGAATATGTGTGCTTTTACTTTATGGCGAGATTTGTTTTCCATCACCAATGGCTGAAGGGATGGTGTAAATCCAGCTAGGGTCCATGCAGGTAGCAAAGGTACTGTAAGTCCCCATGGTCCCTAGTATGGTGATCTACATTCGGTTGTTATTGATCTGTAGCCCGTTTTTATTTTGTACTGTCTATAGTGATTTAATTTTACGATGGCGTACTAGTTTGAAAGTTATATAGCTGTGATACTCTAGTATTTTTACTGTCCTTCGATGACAGGTTTTTACGTTATACATTCATTGATTTGAATATTGATATAAACTGTTCTCGTCACGATATGGTTGCAATATTGCCGATGTGACGTTAAATTTTAACTCACTCACTACTTATATGTCCCAGGTTCATTTACATGGACTTTACATGCCTCAGTTGTGTCTACAATGACCAGAAAGAAGTGTTTGTTGTGATGCATTTGTAATGTATAGACCGTCATTATTGAAAGATGTTTTAGCTTTGCTGCCTGGTTGTTTGTCGAAATAGTGTCACAGACATGTTGGTTTACCATAATGCCTGTCAAATAGCCAGAGGTTTGAGATGTTTACCTCTTTGACGAAATCCAGAAGCACGGGTGTGATGGTGTAAACATGTGAATAGAATGGGAGTAGAACGGGGTTCGAACACAGCGTTTTCAGAGCTGATCATATAGACTATGGACATAAGATTCTCGAAGAGTTTACTTGGGAGAACACTACTCAATGAGCAAAAGGTAAATGCATAGTCTCAGACATATAGCTACAAGAGTATGACAAATGCCCTGCCTGAAAACATAAGTAGATAATCCAGATGCTTGATTGGTGGCAAATTATTTTGCTTGAACATGATACTTTTATTAAGAAATACTGGCGGTTTTCAGTCATGAACCAATACTTGTTTTCTCAATAAATTATAGTTTCGCGATCACCGGCCGGTTATATTTCACGCTCACTCAATTTGTGACCATTAAGTAAGTATCAGGATATTTTCCTTGCCATGGGTGACCAACTGTATTTCAAATGTTGAAGAAAATGTGTCAAACTGACTTTAACAAATATGTATCAATGGACGGATATGGCAAAGTATTCAGGAAAGGTATTATCGGGCAAAATGTACCACCACAACACCCATGGTGGGACGATGACTTAGGTTGCTTTACAGAGAGAAAATATGAAGATTAGAGAAAAATAGATCTTTGGGATATACCTTTGCAATTTATAAAGAGGCTATGGAATAAATTCAAGTGCATATTTAACAGAATATAGAGGAATGTTGAAATGAACAAAGGACTTTATTAGTAAATGCACGACATACCCGCAGATCATTCTGTAAACTCCTCATGTCAGGATGAAGAAGTGATACATAATCTGGAGCTATAACACAGAATCAATTGTGTACACATATTAAAAAGCACGTATTTTACAGCTAATATCATAGAAGACAGTGGTAGAATTTAACTAAACATGCCTTTGCCAGATGAAACTTATTTAGGAGCCAGGTTCGACGAAATCGAGCTCATGCGGTCAACAGGCTCCTGGAGTTCGAGTATGGGTTAGACGATGAAAAATCGCCTGCATGCAGCTCATCTGAATGTGTGATGACCACGTGTTTAGCCACTCCTGACACATCGTTTCTGGGGAGATTGTCGCTGTTCACATGCCAGGGTTAGATTTAAGCCCATGTTCATTGGCATTTTCTTGAGTGTTCTTGTGAGGCGACGTCGAAATGAACGTCAAACCAATGGCAACCTTAGACCTCATGACAGATTTGGCGCTGGGTCCGTAATGACTTGGGATGCAAGAAATGTTCACTGGGCCATCCTGTTGCAACAACATTCTCACACCCTCTATGTCCCGTTTGCAAGGCTTCAGTATTGTTCAACAACACACCGTAAAAGGAGGCCATGATCAGCAATTTACCTTGGCATTTCCTTGAGCAAGTTTGTGACATGATAGGGAGAGTCACATATATAGTATAAATGCTCGAGTACTGAACGTTTGAGAAATCGAGGTGGAACAACTTCCTACTCATTGGAAAAAGACCCATGAATATCCGGGTTAGAATGTGCCTTCAGTAACCCATGCTTGTCGTAAGAGGCGACTAACGGGATCGGGTGGTCAGGCTTGCTGACTTTGTTGACATATGTCATCGGTTCCCAATTGCGAAGATCGATGCTCATGCTGTTGATCACTGGATTGTCTGGTCCAGACTCGATTATTTACAGACCGCCGCCATATAGCTGGAATATTGCTGAGTGCGGCGTAAAACTGAACTCACTCACTCATTCGAAAAACATCTACAAAACTACCGTGTTTCCGCATTCGTTTGTCAAGGCAGATGGCGATCATACCAGCGATTCTTGTACAGCACAACATGCTTAAATGTTTTCCAAGTTAATAAATCTATTACTAGAAATTAAAGCATTATGAGTTATTTCCGATTATACCTTACTCTTTATGAAGAATACGGTTTTGACAGATAAAAAGATTAAGTCTAATTGAATGATACTCTTCTGGAACGGAGGCAAGGAATGTTTATTTTAATTATATTTATTTGACCTTCCGGGATCAACAGACGATGTCAACGGAACACCCCGGCTGAATATTTACTTTCTGGACAATCGCTAATCCTAACCTTAACCCATTCTACCAACACCGCGCTGCAAATCAAGTACAACTGTTTACCTCAACTGAAGATACATTATGCACGGGGTAATAATATCACGATATTACCATTGATTCGTGTATTTTACATTTTCAATGTAGACTATACATCCTTCACCTGAAATTCGTGACTACTTAGGTGTGGCTTCATTCGTCCAATCCATCTTATGTTCATTCGTTCAGTGGAGATCTATTCTAACGGCGAATCCCAGTGGGATGGCTGGTTGAACAGTCATTCACGTTAAACAGTCATTAATATTCACATGATTGCAATTGCTTTTTCTTTGATGATGTATTGACAATGTTCAGAACAGCGTCTACGTCAGTCGTACGAGGGACGAAACAAGCACATGTTAACATTTGGAGACAATTATCACAATAACACAATGCCAGGCGTTTTAAACCCGGCTGTATAGCTATTAGTGCCAAATGTAAATACCACTGTACATGAACTCAACAGCCACGAACTGCTGATAGCTCTGTATGTTCTGGTGGATTCCTATACACATGATCTGTGCATTCACTATGATAATACCTATTTTTAATCCATCGAGCATCCATCACATGAAAACACTATTCGATTTGACATTTGAAAAAGCTGTTAAAAGTGAGCTGTAACTTGTCGCTCAAACAACCTTTTTCAAGGACTGGAGATCTATCTAAACATTTGGAGACCATATTACCGCAATTGCAGAGCACTGTTTCCATAGCGACAATGTCAAACCATTACAAAGTAAAGCTGCATATCCGTTAGTACAAAAACGTCACATTTAAGTCAGTTTCGACTTGATGCAGTCACCCAGCCGTGTTGTTGGCATTCTGCCGCGGTCCAACAGTTGATTCTGGTTTAAACTGGATCACGATGAAAATATACGTAAGGAGGGTCCCCATGATCTGTGTCAACAAAGAAGCAAAGTAAGAGAACTGCAACAGGTTATTGAACAGAGATGAAGCAAAATGTTTCCTGTCACGGCTTTTAGTTGAGGTTACAGTTACTCTTGCAAATAGCATGTAAGGATCCATATGTATTAAACGTACCGTTAGGACAGTGTCCTTCGTGATGGTCACTAGGCCTGAAGCACTGATTCCAATCTGGCACTGAGACAACTTGTTGGTGAACAGTGTGACCTGGTGTACATTTCGAAAGAAGAATAACAATATTGACAACAAAGTACATATTCACTAAATGGCGCTTTTTCCCAGAAAAGACAAAACAGTAAAAATATCATCGGTAATATTACCTTACAGGATTTATTGTAATACATCCCCATGGTCTCTAATATGGTGATCTACCTTCAGTTGTTGGCGACCTATAGCCCAATTTTACATTGTATTGTCCGGAAATAATTTTCTACTTTTAAAGATATATGCTAGCTAGTTTTAACTCAATCTGTGATAATCTAGTGGTTTTACTGTCCTTCGTTGACAGGGTTTTATATATTATATGTATGTGTTATAAATTTTGAAGTAGGTTTAGTCACGATATGGCTGAAATATTGCCGATGTGACTTTCAATCTTAACTCACTCACTCACTCACTATTGTAATACATTCAGGAGTGAGTAGGGGTGTCTATGTGATCACTGAGGTATAAATGAAAAAAAAACGCCTTTGCAGTGAGATGTACTGGATGATATGACGGACAGAGAACGTTATATATTGTATGTGACCAAATTACCCAAAATAGGAAATGTATGACAAAGAGCACATTTTATGGACAGACAATGTTGTCTGTCTATCAAAAGTGTTCCTCTTTCTCATACCAGCTTCCAAAAAATGCAACTAAAAGAAAATCAACAACGCAGTCAAAACTTCAAAACCAATCAAATAAAAGAAACATACGACGTTGCACAGCACACCTCAGTTTTTAACCTATGCAACTGTCACGAGTGTAAATGCTTAAGATACAACTGAATTGTTTTCTTACCAGTCCCAGCACTCTGTCTGACATCTTTCTCCCAGCCAAGCCATGAAGGATAATGAGAGGTCGGTGAGCCTGGAAACAAACATTCCAATTACTTTCTATAAAAGCAATCACAGTTCACAAAACCACTGCACAATTGAATACTGTACTGACTGCGAGAACTGGTGGTCTCAAGGCCACCCAACGGGAAGAGATGTCGCTCTTGACACCAAAAGCCTACTACCGCGACACATCATCGGGACATTACTACAAGTGAAACCATAAACTTTAATATTCAATAGAAACTGTTATTACTGCAGTCGTTTACACTTAGACACTGACAAATCATGGTATACTGTGTCTGACAATAGGAACAGGCCATTATGTAAACTATTTTAATCTAACAAAAGTACAGAACATGTAAATGCCTATGTGTTTTGCACGGGTATTTAAGTTGTGCCTTTAAGCATGGACATCACATATTACGACAGTAAGGTTTTGCTCTAATCGATTTTTCATGAGTGTAATTTCCTTGGCCCAGTTGTATATGCCATTCTCAGTGAAACTGAACAGATTGACAAAATGCAATAGGGTACACATTTCATATACTGAGTCAAAAACGAAACTTCACATTCTTTCTTCAGGGCACTATAAAAGAACAAGAGATGGTAAGATGGTTAAATTGTTATTATTTCATTGCTGAGATCTGTGTGATGTACTCGATACACTGACAGTGCCATAATCAGTTCAATTAGGCTACATCGCCGTTCCAAAACATGGGTATACAGAATGTCAAGTCACAAGAATAAAAATGCGAAATTTCTCAGTTCAATATCGTGTATGGCCGCCCCGCGCATTCACCACTGCCAAACACCGTCTCCTCATCGACTGCCTGATGCTTGTGAACATGTGGTTGGGGATTCTGCGCCATTGCCCTTGCAAGGCAGCGCCAAGTTCCTGCAAATTCTGAGGTTGGTTCCCAAGACCACGAAGCCTTCTCCCAAATACATCCCAAACGTGCTCTATTTGATTAAGGTCAGGGGATCTCGATGGCCAGTCCATGACGTTGATTCCAGCGTTTTGAAGGAAATTTCGTGTCAACATCGCGGTATGCGGCCGAGCATTATCATGCTGGAACTGTAGACCTGGGCAATGAGCCGCCATGAAAGGAACGAGTTCAGGGGTGAGCACCTGGTCGCGGAAGCAGCAGCTGTGAGGTTTCCACGGATGACCAGAAGTCGGGAACGGTTGTTCCCACAGAAAGCACCCCACACCATGCAACTTCCGCCCCCGAATCTGTCGACTTCCTGTAAACAACATTGGGCATACCGTTCACGACGTCGTCTCCAGACTCTATGCCTGCCGTCCGCGAATCTGAGGGTAAACCTGGATTCATCGCTAAAGACGACTCGATTCCAGTCTCTCTGGGTCCATCACAGGTGACGTTGGGCCCACAGCAGACGTTGACGTAGATGAAACGGCGTCAATATTTGCCCACGATATGGACGTCGAGAATGGAGATTGGCAGCCTGCAACCGATTTCAAATGGTCTGTGAGGACAGTCGACCTCTAAACATCTCAGCCCTGGTTCATGTAGACGGCGGAAATCTGTCACGTAGGTGACGTAGGACGATTTGACGGTCTTCTGCTCGTGACGTCACACGTGGACGACCCGACCTTGGGCGATCAAAAGTGGTGCCAGTTTGTTGTAGACGACCTCGCAAGTCATACACAGTACGACGGCTGCATCCCATTGCTCTTGCGACGTCAATAACTGATCTTCCCGCTTGCAACATGCCAACAGCACGTTCACATTGCACATTTGACAATCATGGCATTTCAAATACCGTTAGAACTGTGGTTTAAAAGTGTTTTTTAAATTCTTGAGGCCAATGCTAACACATGCATATGAAGAAAACTTCGATGCGAAGATCACGTGATCGACTGCACGTGCAAAAGAGTCGAAAGTTTGGGATCCCGTTTCGGATACATAGATGTATCATCGGAGAACAATTATTCATTATTTTTCAAATTACATTTTGTGAAGTTTCTTTTTTTGACTCAGTATATATTTATTATGCAGAATACCTGGTTTTCTAACTGGGGATTTGATCTTTCAAATGACAATTCAAACACTTACCGCTCCGTGCAGTCTGATGCCAAGATAGGTGAGAGTGATGAGATTGAGAGTGGCAACGAAAACAGCATATGCTGTAAAGCTTATGAACTGGATCGATGACCCGTCATTGATGATAACGTAGAGGCAGAAACATATAATAAGGAACGAACTGAGATAGGCAGCAGCCACGTGTATGGATATGAAGGAACACACATAATCCACTAGGTCTGTCAACAATGCGTGGTAATCTCGAATGTCCTCAATCTCCTCTTCTTTGACGCATCCTCCAGATGCTTGTACCAGCCTCAGCGTGCAAACGTCATATTCATATGTGAGAAGAAGGGAGATTGACAAAACCAGAAGCAAAAGTGAGAGGTTTAGCAGAGTGTTACAGCCACCATATACCGCACTGCAGACAAATAAAGACCAATATAGTTTTTGGGATTGTTCATTTGTCATGAATGCAGCAAGTCCACTCGCTACAAAGCTCAAAGCTGCAAAGACTTGTATACACAAACATGTCCTCTTTATCCTCTTCCTCAGTAAACTGTTTGAAACAGAACTTTTAAATTTCAATCGTGCTTCACGAAGACGTTGGCAGAATATGCGTATCTTGCTGTGGATGTTGGTACTGAGACCCCAGTAGATCAGTGATAACACAAATACAGTGTGACTCAATATTGCAATAGTTGTGTCGGTAAGAGAATCAGCTTTGGCATACAAAGGAAATTCCTGGACAAACATTAGAATGAAAACTATGCACACCAAACTTGAATATATGCCGCTAGCTACCGCGGATGGGGTGCACCGTTGTTCTGTCTTTGAGTGCTTGTAGTCCCACGATAATCCAGACAATGCCATCAGTCTCTGGATACTAGACAATGTTTCCTGTACATCATCTGCATCACTGGATGTTCCAACGGTATTTTTGAAAACCGTCACAGAGGTTGACATATTGGGTATCGGATATAGAATGTTCTGTCACTGGAAGCCAGACCCTCTTTGACCGATTGTGTGTTGTCAACTGAATGTCACCAGTATTTGGAGACCCTCTTTGACCGTATGCATCTGCTCTCAACTGAAGATTACCAGTATTTGGAGATCCTCTTTGTTTGACCGTATGCTTCTATTCCCAACGGAGTGTCACCAGTATTTGGTGTATCGGTTTTCGTGATGCTGCTTCAGTTAACTCTGAACATACATTTAGTTACATGAGGTTCCAAATGGAAGTCGACGGAACTTGCCAAATTGTCACTCAGCATGTTTGTATTCACATACCACATCACGTTTATGAGGGGCGTTCAATGAAGTAGGAAAAAGCCATTAATGGCCTAGATGTAATTACCGCTACATACTGGAACTACAGCAAACACATTACAATGGTATCAGGGTTCTCAATGGCTGGTCTGTTGTACTATCTGGTAATAATAGTCCGCATCACACATAAAACGATGACTGAATACTATACTGTCACATATGTAAACAAAGCTTTGATTGATTTTTACGTTGTGGAAAATCTCGCTCTGTAGTTAGGTTCAGTGTTTTTCCACATGTATTAGCGAGTGGATGTGTGAGTGGGAAGGAAAGGAATCGATATACATTGTATTACCAATATATTAAATCACAATGGCCGTACCACTGAAACCCAACTATAACTTATAATAGTTCTTTGCATCAGAGGTTGTTTTTTTTCGTTGTTGTCTTTTTCATCACAGAGTATTGCCGTCATGGTGGTAACACATTGTAATTAGAGACGGCAGGGAGAGGGAGGGGGAGAGAAACAGACTAATGACCACATTTGGCAGATCATGGTTCACAGACAAGAATTTGTATGAAGTGTGAATCTCATCTGAATACTTGAACACGGTCATCTACAGAACTAGATTCACTTGTGGGTAATGACTATGCATCTCATTTTGACATTTGCTGATACCATCTCCATGACACCATGCTTTTAAAAGCCTGTCATGTGTAACGTAGTTGTGGTAATGGTCTCCTCGTGTGTAGACAAATCTCGAGTCTAACAAATATGTACACTTATAAAAAAACTTTAAAATGTTCACTCAAATGATGTTTTCAGGGAAATGAATCGATAAAAAGAGGTAACATTGATGTTTCCATAGTCAGTGCACTGATTATGTGTACAAAAATCCACAAGAACACACAAAGCTGTTCTCACTTCCGGGCCCTTGAGTTAATGTACAATGATATGCACATTTTTTTAGTTTTTAGTCTCTCTTAAAATGAAACTCATTAGCGCTGTTCTGAACACAAAAGACCCCATAAAAACAAGAATAAATGCCATCACATTAATATATTGAATTCAGTGTGACTAGTGAATTTCGTCGGTCTTCCTTTTTTGCACATAAACATGAAACCAATAGTTCTCAGGATAAATTGCTGTAGTATTTTTCAGTCTTGAAAATTGAGCACATGACATCTAACATGCCATGAATAAGCATATGGGTGCATATGTAATATATCACTGAAACTAAGTTTACCAGGGTTTTCTTTCATACTTTCTTTAAAATTGACCACGAAATACAAAAGCAAATGCATACACAAGACAATTTGAATTCAGGTTTCCTTCATTGAAAACGAGAGACATGTCGGTGTGAGTAAAAACATGCATCCCAATAGTGTTCGTCCTGGGTTAGCAATTCATCTGGATCATTACATTTCAGGTTTACTCGTTTGATAATCACATATGGGTTCCTGAGAAGGAATGACGGCTCACGCTGTCCTGTAATAGTGGAGTTCTGTAGAAACCAATAAACGAGTTGTGCACTGTTGATTTCAACTTTCTCTCTTTGGTTGTCAAATTCTGGTTGAGGCTCATTGATGTAATGACACAACTGGTTTCAGTCAACTCTTGGGTCAATGCTTTGTGTCCAAGATGAATGAATATCACGAATGTCACAAATGGACCATCCTATACATTGTATCGCTGTTTGTAAAGCAAAATTGCAAATCATGCATACAGACTTGATATCTACCTTGTTTTGGTAATCATCTATCAAATGCAATAGATGATATGTCTTTATTCTCTATTATTATTAAATAATATGGACAGATAGCGGTCGATTCGCAACTTTAAAACCATCTGGGCAAAATTGGTCAATATTTATTATTAGTAGTAGTAATAGTAGTAGTAGTATAGGATATTTATATAGCACACATGTCCACGCGCTGGTATTTTCCCCTCGATCATTGGATGTCAATCTCAACGGCACATCTTATTATCAATCTCAACTCCCTGGGGATTATACAACTCTTGCTGCCCCCATGCGCACCGAGTTATTGTGGCACGAGAACTGAACAGAGTCTGAGACTGTAATCTTTGAATGGTTGATAACTTCCAGAACAGTGCCTTTTGTTCTGATGGCTATTGTAGTTTTGTGAAAGATTAGACTGTGGAGGAATCACATACCAACAATTTGCATTTGTTTGTATCATTAGAAGTCATGACAAGCCCATGAGCACCACACAAATATATTGATTTATAATTTCATTACCACAATCAGTTATTGAAGTAAATGCGAACAAGCCCTTTCCGCATCTTTGCTAAAAGCATGGTCGATTGTACAATTCTGACTAAATTTTGTTGCTTACTTTTTTGTTTGTTTAACTGCACAACTGAGTCATGTTACAGCTATATGGTGGCGCTCTGTAAATAATCGAGTCTGGACCAGTGATTGACATCATTAGATACGGTGACAGAGCATAGGTTTATGAGTCGAATATCGATAATACCAGATGTTCTCGAAAGGTGACCGTATCCTGCCCCTCTGTCATAAACAAATATTTCATGAAAGGTTTCAGGTCACAGATGCATCATATTTTGAAATGTCATCTACGTGTCCATATGCAGCTTTTTTGACATCTTCCCTGAGATCTCGTATGTTGTCAAACATATGAGTAAGTGACACATGAGGCTATTTGAAAGCTTGGTAAAAAGAGCATGCCTGATTTTACCCCAACAGGTGTGAAGTGGAAACAGCAAAGGAAACTCCATGTCCCATTTATGTTTATGCACGTAGTCTTTATGGTGAACTATAATGGTGAAACAAGCAGACGATGGAATAGTATGAACACTCGTTCTGTTGAGGTTGGTTGATTGACTTTTGATTTTGCCCCTCTAGATGTTGTGATCGGGATTGCCTCGGATATGGTTGGATAAGGTTGTGTCAAGTTATATTACTGAGCTCTAACGTTCTTTGATTCCGGTTGTGAAGGGTCTAAATTTTTGCAACACACAAAAGGTATCCATATATTATAATGTTGTTCTTACTTTGTGGTACAACTTGTTTACAGATGAGCCTCGATTCTTTTTCTTCTTGATAGACGTGGTCGTTGAAATGAACGTCAAGCTGATGTCAACCTGAAACTTCATGACAGATATTGTGGGATATTATTTTTATGATGTGAGGTGTCACCAATATAACTGAGCCAATGCCACGGCATTGTGACATTAAGGAAGGAACACTTGACAGTACTATCGGTTCGACAAACTGACACCCGTTAGTGCCCATTGCAAGGCGTGTGGGCCTTTCAGGACGACAACGCGAGTGCTCCTCTTGCACCAATCGTCAGCCGCCATCTCTTGCAACCTCAACGTCCAGACTAACATTACCAGGAATATGCTGAGACCATTCCCTTGTTGGACATCGGACACAAGTTAGCATTAGTGCCACAAAACACTCAAGAAGGGGATTGGGACAGACAGACAGTGACTGTTTTATGCACTCTTAATTCATCTTAGAATTGTGAAATCTTTCTCTTAACGTCACGGTACTTTAAGATAATTGCCAGTCATAAAGTCGACAATAATATTTCACTACTGTGAATGGAAATTCACTACCATTAATGTGATCCTAATTAGTTCATCATTGTCACACAACTATCATTTGAAACAAACAATGTTGAAATGTCTATTATTTGAAGGAAAAGAATTAAGGTTATTTTGGAGCGGAGACCATAACTGTTTTGTGAAATATTGTTGTTTGAACAGTCACCTTCAACACATCCCTTATTCACATAGTGTTTTATCAGGGACATGGCGAAATATATTAGTAACACCCAGCTCACCCAATAGACGGTCAGAGATGTATTCAGTATCTTGAACCCACAGGCCCGTAACACATGCAATGTAACCATTGACAAACGGCCAGCATGCTTTGGACAGAAGCAGCATTTAGAAGAAAATAAGTTACCCCGATGAAAGCATTTTATTTTCGTCTTTGATGATACATTAGCAATATTTAGGTAGCACGAATGACATTCGTTATATAACAAACAAATGTCAAACCGTTGTGGCAATATCAAATCATTGCAAAATAAAGTTGTAAAGCCATCAGTGCAGAAACTTAAATTAAGTCAAGTAGGACATGATGTAGTCATCCTGTCGTGTTGTTTGCATCCTACTCCAATCCGGCTGTTGATTCTGGTTTAAACTGGATCACGATGAAAACATACGTGAGGAGAGTCCTGATGATCTGTATCAACAAAGATGCAAAACCTGTAATTGGATACTGAACTGTAGTGAACAAAAATGTGTTCTTTCTCGGGTTTTATTTGAGAGTTCAGTTGCGTCGGACGTTCAGATCTGGCAAATGGACATGTGAGTGAGTGAGTGAGTTAATATTTAACGTCACATCGGCAATATTTCAGCCATATCGTGACGAGAACAATTAAGTTTATGCATAGTAAACAATGGTAAACTATAAAAACCTGTCAACGAAGGACAGTAAAATAACTAGATTATCACAGATTCGAATTTAAAACTAGCAATCAAATCTAAAACAGTCTAACTATAGGACAATACAAGGTAAAAAACAGGCTATAGATTGCCAACAACTGAAGGTAGATCACCATACTAGGGACCATGGGGACTTATAGTACATTTGCTTCCTGCATGGACCCTAGCTGGATTTACACCAACCCCTCAGCTATTAGCAATGTTAGATAATCTAACCATAAATTAAACGAACATATATTCTACGATTAAAAGAGTAGTAGGTTTAAATTTACTTTGAATGTTTTGGGACTTACGTACCCTCTCAGGAGGACAATAATTTTACGCTACTTCAACCCCCTTTGAGGGCACTGCCACTAACAATCTAAGCTACTAATCAAATCTACCAATAATTAAAATACATATATGTACAGAACATATTATTCAAAATTCATTCATTAAATCAATTTCTTTTAAAAAGCCAATAATTAAATGAAAATTAACAGTGTTAAAAAGATCCTGAACTGTTTTCACATTGAAGTATTTATCCCTTATGATGGAGAATTCAACACAGTCAAGCAGGACATGCTTGACCGTGCTTCTCTCATCACAAGGGATACAAAACGGAGGATCCTCACCTTTCAATAGGTATGCGTGAGTGTATCTAGTGTGGCCAATACGACATCGTCGCATGATGACCTCTTTTCAAATCTGGACTGACAACCCAAGTAAGTGTAACCGATATAGGGTTTTATTTCATGTAATTTATTGATACCTACTTGGGTGTCCCACTTCTTCTGCATCAGATCACGGATGTAAGTTCTAATGCAAGCTTTGTAATCAGAGTAAGGAATAAGAAGTGGTGTCACAGATTTGTTGAGTGCTGCCTTGGCAGCAAGATCAGCCATTGTATTCCCAGAAATGCCAACATGGCTGGGTAACCAACAAAAGACGATGTCGCATTGGCCAGTAGCAAGCTCATTATATAATTCAATTATTTCATTTAAAAGTGGATGTTTGCAAGAGAGATTTTTAATCGCCTGAAGGCAAGAAAGAGAGTCTGAAAATATTATATATTGTTTATGTTTGGGATGTCTTTGAAGATATTTAAGAGCTGTTAAGATGGCGTTTGCTTCTGCTGTAAATATAGAGCTGTTATCAGGTATTCTAGAAGATATTGTTCTGGATCCAATGACAGTGGCACATGCCACTGCGCCACCGTCCTTGGACCCATCTGTAAATAAGGATTTGTATGTATTATATTTGATTTTTAATTGATTATATTCTTGTTTATACTGTAATTCATTAGTTTCAGACTTCTTAAACTTTGTCAGAGTTAGGTCAACTTCAGGCCTCACCAGTTGCCAAGGAGGAGAAGAAAGAAGACGGGAAGGAGATATATTTTCCAGCTCAATGCCGGCAGCAGTAAGAAATGGTTTAATTCTGTGCCCAAGAGGCGGAAAAAGAAAAGGCTTTTTGTTGTACAACTCCTCATAAGAAAGATTGAAAACACAGTTAAATGCAGGATTAGACTCGTTAGAATAGAGTTTTGTTATATACTGTAAAGATAGTTTGATACGACGTTGGGTAAGTGATGGCTCATCAGCCTCAACATAGAGACTATCAATTTGAGAGGTTCTAAAAGACCCAAGACAAAGTCTTATGCCTTGGTGGTGGACAGAATCAAGTAGTTTTAGGTTGCTTTTGCAGGCTCCACCATATACGATGGAACCATAATCAAGTTTCGAGCGGACCAATGATCGATATAGGTGTAGGAGGGTAGTTTGATCCCCTCCCCACTTTGAGTTGGAAACAACTTTCAACAGATAAAGGGCCCTCAGGCATTTAGCTTTAAGTGATTTAATATGCAGCAAAAAGGTTAAATGATAGTCGAAAATTAGACCCAAGAACTTGGCCTCCTTGACAACTTTGATAGGAGTGCAATTTAAAGATAGTTCTGGGTCCTTATGAGGCTTATATTTTCTACAAAAGTGTAAACAATTAGTTTTGGTCTTGGAAAATTTTAAGCCGTTCTCAAGACACCATTTATTTATTTTATTCAAACACAACTGCAATTGCCGTTCAATAGTATGCATATTTTTACAACGACAAGAAATATTAAAATCATCCACAAAAAGCGATCCATCGATGGAATCGTTTAAAACCTTGGATAAACTGTTGATCTTGATACTAAATAAAGTGACAGACAAAATACTGCCTTGAGGGACACCCTGATCCTGATTGTAATGATCAGACAGGGTTGAACCCACTCGGACTTGAAATTGTCTGTCTTTTAAAAACTGTGATATAAAAAGAGGCAAACGGCCTCTCAAACCAAAGTCATGTAAATCCCTCAAAATGCCATGCTTCCAGGTCGTATCATAAGCTTTCTCAAGATCAAAGAAAATTGATACAGCATGTTGTTTATTTACGATAGCATTCTTAACAAAGGATTCTAAGCGTACTAAATGATCAATGGTACTACGATTGTTCCTGAAACCACATTGAATATTGGTTATAAGGTTATTGGTTTCAAGATACCAAGTTAATCTATTATTCACCATACGTTCCATGGTTTTACAGACACAGCTAGTTAGAGATATTGGTCTGTAACTAGATGGATCTGTATGATCCTTGCCAGGTTTTGGTATAGGTACTACAATGGCATTACGCCATGAGGGAGAAAAATTTCCGGACGTCCATATTTTATCAAATATATCTAAAAGTGTCATCAGACATGGTTCAGGCAAGTGTTTCAGTAGCTGGTAATGTATATCATCATCACCGGCTGCAGTGTCCTGAGCTTGTTCAAGAGCAGTATGTAGCTCATGTAATGAAAACACTTCATTATAATCCTCACCGTTATTTGATTCGAAATTAAGTTTTGTCTTTTCCTGTTGTTTCTGATATCTCTGAAACTCAGGGACATAATTTGCCGATGACGAATTTTTGGCAAGAGTGTCGCCAAGTTTATTTGCAATTGTAGACTTGTCGGTAATTAAATTATCACCATCTTTAAGATGGTGAACAGCAGACTTTGAACCTTTGCCTTTAATTCTTTGAACCATGTTCCATACTCTGGCCATTGGCGTACGTGAATGAATTTTGGAGACACAGTTCCTCCAAGATTGCCGTTTGTTTTGTTTGAAGGTACGACGTGCCTTCACATTGAGTATTTTAAATTTATTTAAGTTATTGACAGTTGGTTGATGGTGGAAATAGCTATCTGCCTTTTTCCTCGCTTTTATGGCTTGCCTACAATCTGTATTAAACCATGGTTTCCGTACATGTGGAGTTGTAGAGGACTTTGGTATACATTCATCAGCTATTTCATTTAAAACGTCAGAATAAACCTCAATAGGATCAGTTAAATCACTGAAATATTCGGGTTTTAGTTTAGATGTGCATAACGTTTGAAATAAGGACCAGTCTGCCTTGGAAAATTTCTTTCTTGTATAAGATGTAGAATCAGATGGATAAATTTCTGATAGGATAGTTGGAAAGTGGTCACTTCCACAGAAGTCATTGTGGACTGACCAATCAAATTCATTGAGGAGGTTAGAGTCTGCAAGAGACAAATCTAGAGAAGAGTAGGTGCCGGTTGCAGGATGCAGATAAGTGCTTGAATCGTCATTGTATATACACAAGTCATTATTGGAGATAAATTCTTCAAGTATTTTACCTTTAGAGTTTGTGCTTGTACCACCCCAGATCGGGTTATGGCCATTAAGATCACCCATTATAAGACAAGGTTTAGGAAGTTGGTCATAGAGAGCTTGGAGATCAGACTGTTGGAGTGTTGAAGAAGGGGAAATATATAGAGAGCATATTGTGAAGGCAACATGAAGAGTAAGTCTCACTGCAACGGCTTGAAGATTAGTTGTAAGTGTGACAGGGCTGTGAATTACATTCTGCTTAACAAGAATTGAAGACCCGCCAGTGACCCTATCACCCGGAGGTGAGAAAGAATGATATGCTTCGAACTGACGTAGATTAAAAGTATCTGTCTGTTTCAGATAAGTTTCCTGCAGACAGAATGCCGATGGTGCCAGATCCTGGACTAATAACTGTAATTCATTAAAATTAGTCCTTAATCCTCTACAATTCCACTGTACTATATTTTTAGAATACATTAACTGTTTGGTGGGTTGATTGGGGATCTACCCCGCACTCTTCTTGAGGCTGACAAGCTATGTGCCCTATTTTGGATGTTTTCGGACACATCCATGTCCTCTAAGGATCCCAACTTATTAAAAAGTTGGATTTTGTTATTAGACCCCTTTGAGGCTCTGCCACTTTGATTCTTTTGTGAAGATTCACATCTAGATTTAGGCTTATTTTTAACAGTTTCTTTCATATTTGATTGAGATTGAAATTTTGTATTTGGCTGAGATGATTTCTCCATAGTACAAGGTGCATCATGAACACGTGTGGCCTCTGGAATGACTTCAGTAGTTTGAGTGGATGTTTCGGGTAGCAAAATCTGAGGAGCGTCAGTATTAACCCATGTTAAGTTGGTTTGACAGCATGCAGAAGATTTGACTACGGTCAAGGTTGGTTCAGGTGATGTTCTGGTGACGGAAGCATAAGTTTCTGTGAGGTCCGATCTTTGGACAAGTTTTTTTGCATCTGCAAAACTAATGTTTTGAGTAAATTTAATTCTGTTGATTTCCATGTTCCGTTTCCAAATTGGACAGTCCTTTGAGAAAGATGAGTGGCTACCGGCGCAATTAGTGCATTTCTTAAAGTTGTTGGTACAATCTTCTGTCGTATGTGTCTGCTCACCACAATGGGCGCACGTGACAGACAATGTACAAGTGTTCACTCCATGACCGAATTGTTGGCACTTGAAGCACCTTAATGGATTAGGAACATAAGTATCAACAGTGATGTTACAGGAGCCAGCTTTTAATGATTTCGGAGCAATTGGAGATGAAAAGGAAAACAAGTACGTGTTGGTTGGAATAGTTTCTTTGTTTTTCCGGATTGTAAATCTTTTGACATAAATGACACCTTGATCTTTCATCTCTGTTACAATATCTAATTCCGTCATGTCCGCAAACAATTGATCTCGATCTCGAATTATGCCTTTGCTTGTGTTTAGCGTTCTATGAGCTGAGACTGACACTGCAATTCCTACAATCAATTCCGTTGACATCAGGTTTGCAGCTTGCTGTCTTTTACTACATTCAATGAGAAGAGCTCCTGAACGCAAGCCTTTAACGTTTTTGACGTCACCTGCAATGCCTTGGATAGCCTTTGAAACTGCAAAAGGGTTCAACTTCAGTGGCGTCTTATCATGAGTCTCGATCACTATAAAGCGTGGCCAGTAATCAACTGATTGGGTCGGTCTGTGTTCATCATCGTCACGATCAATGTCTAGAGGACGTTTCATTTTCTTAACGGGGGTTTTGTAAGCCATGGTTAAAGTTAAGTGGTTCATCATCCGAGCTCCCCACCCACTACGGAGTATGACAAGGACAATGCGAAAAGCAAGCGGATCTCCGACTTGCAGCACCAAGGATACCCGGATGACATACTCCAGCAGAAATATTAAAATATTAATGAATCCACCAGATTGGCCCATGAGCCACCGCCTTCTGGGCATACGACTCTAGGCAAAACACTTACATGAAATTGTGCAGTTGAAATTCAGAAATTCAAAGTTCAAAAATTGCCAAGACTTAAAAATATCATATAATAATTCTCAAATTTTGTGCAACATTTTACAGTTGTAGCACAGGGCTTGCCGTGACCAGCCGATTGATTGAACCGGGCCAGTTCAACCACCCGTCTAGGTGAAGTAAGGGGCAAAGTGGTGACTTGGGCAACGGAACACTGTTCCTGGAATCAATGCCCTCAACCACCAGCCTCCCGTCCTCCACCGACACAGGGGCGCAACCCACGGCAAACGGGTTGGTGGACCAAATATCCCCCCGGGTCGACAACGAGGGGTCGAAGAGCGCTTAGCGTTACCCAGCACCCACCACGAGGTTGTGGCTCTTCACGGGTGCCACAAATGGACATGTATGGATTCTATATGCATGCAATCAACATACCGCTAAGACTGTGTCCTTCGTGATGGTGACTAGGCCTGAGGCAGCGATTCCTATCTGACGCTGAGACAACTTGTTGGCGAAGAGTGTGACCTGGGTGTACAGTTTGTAAAAATATTGACAACGAACTACATCGTCATTAAATAATGTCGACATTTTTCAAGAACAAGTCACTTCAAATCGTTTATTCTATCACAATTACAATATCAGGAGTTATCGCAATACATTCAGGTCCATATTTCAAGATAAAGAGCAAATGCACTGTAAGAACTATCGTCCCTAGTATGGTGATCAACTTTCAGTTGTTTATAGCCTGTTTTTATATTGTATTGTACGCTGTAGTTAAAATGTTTTAGATTTAATTACTAGTTTTAAATTTATATCTGTGATAATCTAGTTGTTTTACTGTCCTTTGTTGACAGGATTTAAATATTTACTGTCAGTTACTCTAAATCTATAGTGAGTGAGTGAGGTTAGTTTTACGCCGCACTCAGCAATATTCCAGCTATATGGCGGCGGTCTGTAAATAATCGAATCTGGACAAGACAATCCAGTGATCAACAACAAGAGCATCTATGTACGCTATTGGGGTACGATGACATGTGTCAACCAAGTCAGCGAGCCTGACCACCCGATCCCGTTAGTCGCTTCCTATGACAAACATGGGTAGCTGAAGACCAGTTCTAACCCGGTTCTTCACGGGTATCTAAATTCTATAATTAGATTTAGTCAAGATATGGCTGAAATATTGCTGATGTGACTTAATATATCAACGCACTCACTCATGATAAAGATGATTGGTAATATTTATCAAATTTAACACATGTAAATTGTTTCGCGCATACAAGACAGTAGGATACTTTATGTTATTTTAACATATATTATGCGACGTTGTGGTATAGGTTATAATACTGTTGTGACTCCTGCTTGTCAACGATATAAGAGTCTACACCGGAACGTTGCATAATATTAAAAAAAGACATGTCACCCATAATTAAAGTATCTTACTTTCGCATTACTCACCAACAGTTCAGTAAAACAAATCGTTTCACATGTATGTTTGAAATGTAAACGTGATTTACACGAATCTATATGAAACGTGATTTCGTGTCCTGAATGGGGACGGCAGTGACGTGTGTACAGAATATATGCCGGTACTAACATATGTGTACGCAGACATACATCTGAATGAGTGATCGGGAATGTTTATGTCATCACTGAGGTATGAATGAAAAGGTCTATGTAGTGAGTTGTACGGTAATGCCTGACAGACAGTTGTTCCAATGCACAGGAAATTATCCTAATTCAAACCTTATTGATTAGCACAATCATACTCATGTTTACAATTATACTGCATAGAAATGTGTGATTTCTTACCAGTCCCATCACCCTGTCTGACATCTTTCTCCCAGCCAAGTCATGAAGGATAATCAATGGTCGGTGTACCTGGATACAAAAATTCCAGTCAATTTGTTTAAAAACACTCACAGTTCACATAATCAACCGAAAATATTTAACATATGCAATTATCACGAGTGTATAGTATGTAAGTGTATAACTGAAGTGTTGTCACTGAATATATGTTTTCTTACCAGTCTCATCACCCTGTCTGACATCTTTCTCCCAGCCATGTTATGAAGAATAATGAAAGGTTGGTGTACCTGGATATAAATATTCCACTTACTTTGTTTTAAAGTTTACTTTACTAACTGCAACAACTGAAAACGAATGATAAAAGACATATTGGGGTTTGCAAGAGGAACAGACCATTACAGTGTAGAGCCATCCCAACCCAACAGCTTGGTTACGAGCAGAAAATATAAACATCTGTGTTTGATCTTGGCTAGAAATGGTAATGTATTAGGTACAGATATTAAAGTTGTGGTTTGCAGCGTTTCAGCAAGTATTTCCAGCTTGGAAAACATTTTGCTCTAATCCAGTTTTTCAAGGACATAATTCCTATGCCGAGTGGTATTTTCCATTCTCAGTAATAACGACCAGATGCAGTGAGGAACAAATCACAGATGTTTTGATGCACCTCCATCAAATTACAATTCGAACACTTACCGCTTCGTGCAGTCTAATACCAAGATATGTGAGAGTGATGAGAGTCAGCATAGCAACGAACACAAAATAGGCCGAAAATCCAATGTTCTTGATGGCGGTGCTGTCGTTGATGAAGATATACAGGCAGAAACACAAAATAAGGAACGAACTGAGATAGGCAGCAGCCACGTATTTGGATACGAAGGAACACACATAATCCACTAGGTCTGTCGGCAATGCGTAGTAATCTCGAATCTCCTCAATCTCCTCCTCTTTGACGGATCCTTCAGATGCCCGTGCCAGTCTCAGCGTCCAAACATCATATTCATAGAATGAAATGTTTTGAAGAGTGCTAAAACCACCGTATGACACACCTAAGACAACTAAAGGCGAATATAATTCACTGGAGGGTTCCATGATTACACTTATGCCACACACTACACTCATCAACGCCACGAAGACTTGTAAGCATAAACATGTCCACTTTATCCTCTTCCTCAATAAAGGATTTGGAACAGAACTTTCAAACTTCAATGGTGCTTCATGAAGACGTCGGCAGAATATGCGTATCTTGTTGTGGATGTTGGTACTGAGACCCCAGTAGATCAGTGATAACATAACTACAAAGTGACTCGATGCTGCAATACTTGTCTCGGTGAAAGAATCAGCTTTGGTATACATTGGTATCACCTCGACAAATATTAGCATGAAAACTATGCATACCAAACTTGAATATATGCAGGTAGCTACCGAGGACGGGTGCACCGTTGTGCTGACATTGACTGCTTGTAGTCCCACGATAACCCAGACAATGCCATCAGCTTCTGGATACTAGACAATGTTTCCTGTACATCATCTGTATCACTGGATGTTCCATCAGTATTTTTGAAAACCGTCACAGTGGTTGACATATTGGTGTGGGATTTCGGATGTACTGTCACTAGACCTTCCTTCCTTTAAATTCTGTTCTCAACTCAGTGTTGCTCTTGTGTCCCGTAGAAAAGACTGTTGCAATAGTCTATTTTTGATGTGACAAAGAAATTTGACAGTATTCATGTCTACATATGTGCTGAATTTTCCAATGTTCCGGATATAATAGTATGCATTTTTGCAACCGTTGCTCAAATGCAAATCAAGTCTAAAATCACACCCATATTTCGATCACTTGGGCTTGGATCAATTGTGATTTCACCAACTTCCAAGTTGGGAATTTTCAGTCTTGAATGCATTTGGGAGGTCGAGAACACAAGAAACTCGGTTTTATCATCACAGAGTTTGAGAAGGTGTTTTGACATCCATCTTCTGATATCTGCACTGCAATTTTGCATCCTTTCAAAAGTGACCTCAACTGAAATTGGAACCAATGGCTTGAATCCAAGATACAGTTGGAGTGTCATCGGCGTACAGATGGAAACTGGAGCAATGTTACCTTTGCAATGTCTTTAGATTGCAATCCATTTATGATAACGGATTGTTGACGATCTGAAAGGTATGATATAAACCATTGTAGGCATTTCGATTGACGCGATTACGTGATTCCAGCATATTAAAAGAATTTCATGATCTGTTGTATCAAACGCTGCAGGCAGATCCAAGAGTACGAGAATCGCAGCTCCACCAGTGTCAATGGCTTGAAGCAGATCATTCTGGACACGATACAGACCAGTTTCCGTGCTGCGCCCTGACTTGTAAGCTGACTGTAGAACTTCTCCACGGTTGTTTCTACATATATGATCATGCAGTTTTGTGTCAGTCACTCTTTTGGTCAGTTTAATAAAGGGCGTATTTGAAACAGGCCGATAATTTTTAAGAAGGTGTTGATCAAACATTGTCTTTTCATGAGTGGCGTTATCAATGCTTCTTGAAGCACAGGTGGACGCATCTTCTATCTCAGTGATCGTAGTGAGAATGGGTGTAACAACATAATAACACTGTTTCAGAAGCCATGTGGGGCAGGGATCAAGAGTGCGAACTACATAACTGTGCCGATGTTACCATTTGTAATCTATCCCTCATAATAACAAAATGGTCTTGAGAAGATGCTGAATGGTATAAACCATCCGGATCCAGTGTAGGTTCGGCAAAGAATGGGATTAACCTTCTCTACTTCTGATTATGTTTCACAGACTGACATCGTGTCATAAACAACAGCATGTCGTTGTACATTGTCAAGATCACACGTTTGTCAGACTCAGCTAGAGTGAGTGGGTTGGTGGCTGAGTGTGGTGGGTGAGTGAGAGTGAGTGAGGAGTGTGAGTGAGTGAGTGAGGAGTGAGTGAGTGAGTGTGAGTGAGTGAGTGAGTGAGTGAGTGAGGAGTGAGTGGGAGAGTGAGTGGAGTTGGGTTTTATTTGGATGGATGGGTGAGTGAGTGAGTGTGTAAGTTGCTGGTCATGTTTGAAAATACACCAAAGTGTCGTCGCCGTGTCGAGCAGAATATCTTTTGTGTGACGAAACAAGTGTTAAGTTACTCCACTGCAATCGTTTCCTGATAAATCTTTTGCCGGACAGTTTCTGAAATTCTGTGTTCAGTCAGCCTCACACATTTGTCCCTAATTATTTGTTCAGAATATGTAAACTTTACTACCTGTATTGCTTGATCAAAGAACGTACTGTAAGAGGCACCATCAGACAACACCACACAGAACCAGTGCGTCAATTGAGGAAGAAATTTGCCCAAACCACGAATTCACACTGTCAGCTTTTGACTTGAAACCGCATGTCCAGCACGTTGTTCAGCTGAATGAAAATGACTATTTCTTACCAAACATGATTGATATGTGAAATGATCGGCAAATTGTAAAGGTCAAAGAAATCGCCTTGTACTGTCAAACTAAATGATTGTCTTCTTCAACTGGAGAAAATCAATGAAAGAAAACCCTTGTGCCTTTAATTTAAGTTATATATGTTGCAGCGAATGTGAAATCCCTGAGGTCACAGTGATTTCACGAAATCTCTGACTCTTTTTAGGATTACTGCTGCAAACATTCCCTGTATCTTAATCAGTCCAAATGTGTACAGAAAAAGAAGGCTGTTCGATCGTACAAGGCATATCATGTTTATCTTATTAGCTTGATGGTGAATTGACTGATTACTCTTTGAGGACACATTAGGAGTAATTAAAATAGTGCTAGTGACAGTCATTCATGTTATGAGGGACTATTATTAAGAAACAAAGGTGAATATGATTGTACATTAACTCAAGGGCCTGGAACTGATTGACAGCAAGGGCCTGAACTGTATTTCTATAAATATACATAATTACTGCATGTATTTGTAAAACATCAGAGTTTCCTGTTTTAACCCACCGAGCATACATTTCACTGAAAGCACTATCTGAATCAACATTTTAGAAAGTTTCTCTAGTACCAATGTCTACTATATTCCTAAGACTGGAGATCTGTCTATATATTTGGAGACATTTACCACTATGACATACTAAACGACAGGCGTTTTAAAGCACGGAGAATCCAAAACATTGCAAAGTGAACCTACAAACTTAATTCAAATCAAATACTTCCTGATGCAGTCATTCATTATGCCGTGTTGTTTACATTCTGGCTTAGCCCAGCAGTTAATTCTGGTTTAAACTGGAGGTTTTAATAGTCTTGGTCACGGTTGACTGATGGTTGGAATATGACTTTGTTCCACTGGATGCTGTGGTTTGTCTCGGATATGGTCTAAGAGGGCTGATTTGGATTCAAGTTTTGATACTGAACTCTGACGTTCTTTGATTGGGGTTGTGAGGATGTTTCACCAATATTAGCATGTCTGCTGTTCCATGAAACGTCGTAAACTGCTTTCGTGACAACTAAATCTGTAATGACTTGTCTTTTGAGACTCTCGGGATTTTGTGGCGGACTCTTCAATAGGGTGATAATAAAGGGTGTGGTCTGCATTGTTTGCAGCACATGCGGTTCAGGGTAGTGGTTTTAAAGTGTAAACACTTGTTTCGTGTGATGGAGTTCGGTGGTAAGGGAGTTTCCTGGAGGAACAGATGTTGTGAGTTGGTCGTGCTAGGGTCGAGATGATTCCTTTCTTGACTTCAGGTGGATAGTTGAAGGTATACTGAACCTACGCTGAAACGTCGCTCCTATTCTGATGAGAATAATCTTAGACCACACTCTATTGATCATTGGAAATGATTGCGAGCCATGTACGTCAGTGGCATACACCTCTGCAAGCGGAGAGGGACAGACTCCATCAATACGCACTGTGACTGTGTTATCGCTGTTGGCTTGGGATTACATAGCCCGTCGCTGTAGATGCTCCAACAACACGTCTGTCCAACTTGCTGTCCAACCTCACAATATTTGAGTGATGGATGTTTGGAATGTTTTGAACTTAACTCTACTTATTTGTGTTAATCTTCACGCTTAACGTCAATTAAGATAATAAGCAGTCATAAACCCGTGAAGATCCGGGATGGTATAGGTCTTCACCAACCCATGCTTGTCATAAGAGGCGACTAACGGGATCGGTTGGTCAGGCTTTGCTGACTTGATTGACACATGTTCAGTTCTCAATTGCGTAGATCGATGCTCATGCTGTTGATCACTCGATTATTTACAGACCGCCGAAATGTAGCTCGAATATTGCTAAGTACGGCGTAAAACTAAACTCACTCACTCACTCAGGAGAGCGGAACGTCGCGGGTTCGATCCCCGGCTACGTCATACCAAACGACTTTCAAAATGTGGTACTTGTTGGTCTCTGCCTGGCGCTCGGCATTAATGGGTACAACAAAGACTGGTCGGAGTCAGTATATTGTGTCCGAGTGAGGTATTCATGCTTAATTGCGGCATGGTATCTCAGTGAACTAACCCTATAAAACCAGCTTAAGTCTGGGCTAGTACAAGCAGCCAAATATACACACGCATGCACGTCGTCATATGGGCCAAATATGTTTAAGAACGACGTTAACCCGATTTCACCTCACCTCACTCACTCACTCACTCATAAAATCGACAGTCATACTTCACTACCGGTATTAATGTGTTCCAGATTAGTTCATCGGTGTCATACAACTATCAACTGAAACTAGAAGCTCTTACAATATGGTATTTGGTGATATTCAGGACCGGATACAATGACTGTACTAGACATGTTTTGTGAACTATTGTTGGTTTGAACAGTGACGTCCAGCACATCCCTTATTCATGTTGGATTTAATCAGGCTGTTGTAGTGACATGGCCTAAGGTATTAATAACACCCATACTCACAAACCAACAGCGTGTGTCTACAGAACAGACAGGCAGACAGGCAGAAGTTTATTCAGTATCTGGAGGTCACATGCCCATAATGCATACAATGTAACTGTTGATAAAAAGGACAGCAAGTTATCCTGGAAGTCTTATTCACGGGTTTGTGTACAGGGAAAGAAGACTGATCGAACATACACGTTATATCAAGTTACTAATATCCGCATGATAGTATTACGTTTGTCTTTGAGGATACATTAGCAGTCTTTGGAACAGCGTTTTGACATTCATTCTATGAGAGACAAACCAATGTTTATATCATTGTACATTAACTCAAAGGCCTGGAACTGCTGACAGCACTGTGCAGTATGTGCATTGACTATGAAAATATTAAAAGTTTCCTGTTTTAATCCATCGAGCATGCATTTCCTTGAAAGACATTGTGTGAATCAACATTTTAAATACTTCTTCTATTGGCAATGGGGACGGGGGGTAGTCTAGTGGTTAAGGCATTCGCTCGTCACGCCGGAGGAGTGAGTGAGTTGATTTAGCGTCACATCGGCAATATTTCAGCTATATCGTGACGAGAACAATTTCATTTACATCAATATTAAAATCAATAAATCTAGAACGTAAAACCTGTCATCGAAGGACAGCAAAAATATTTGAGTATCACAGCTCTAAACTAGCATATAAAACTAAATAAAAATAATCAAAGAAGACAGTACAATATAAAATACGGGCTATAGATCGCCAACAACTGAAGGTAGATCACCATACTAGGGACCATGGGGACTTACAATGCCTTTGCTACCTGCATGGACCCTAGCTGGATTTACATCTCATCCCTTCAGCCGCTGGCGATTGTAGGCAAATTGCGCCACAAATTAAAATGACAATAATACTACGAGTAAAAATGTGGAAGATTAAATTTTACTTTGTTTTTCTGGGACTTACGTATCCTCTCAGGCGAACAATGATTTTGCAGTACTTCAACCCCTTGATGATACAGTCACTAACAATTTGAGTTACTAAGTTAAACTTCCATTCTACCATGGCTACGTGAAATGCTCGAATTTGATTGGTCAATCCATAAAATCAGACGGTATCAATTTGGATTGAAAATGCGTCTGATTTCACGGCGCTTCACTGCGCATGTATAGAACACTGCCGTACTACTTCAGCTTGGCCACCAACATGACTAATATCAACACAACAGACGTGATGGAAATGCTGATGATGAAACATTTATTAAAACTCGAAAAATACAATTATACGATTTCTCCTCCACAATTATTAGGGGACCTCACTATCATAATTATTACCTTCTATTATCTAAAAATATTCAAACTCAATTACAATACACAGCCCCAAACATAACCAAACAATATCTAACATATAAATCAGAAAACCTTGTAAAATACATTCCTATCTAACCCTATTTGTGCGGCAAAACGTTCGTAAACATTTACCTACCTGGTAAATGGTATATTTGTTTCCGTTTAGAATGGAAAATTCGCAAGATAACGGTCAGGCGAAACACAAAATTTGCCACTCATACTCCATCATGTTCCGTTGCATCGTTCAAAATGTCAAAACTGAGCCATGAGAATTCAGCTCTTTGCCACCTACCCCGGAGGCTGTCACGGCTATGTTCGTACACTTTGAAAAGCTTGGCCACAATCCAGTCCCAAATGATGAGAACAATGTTCCAAGGAATCCCAAGTTAGTCATGCATGTACACAAAGCAGCACTGTCACTCTTCCTCGCATGCCGGGGTGGAGGCACGTACGTGAAATCATGATCGACACTCGCCGGTCATAACATCTTTGAAGTTACAGGTCATAGGTCGATCAGAAAAGGATCTATTCTTCGATTCTGCAGGGTTCAGGTTCGACAGTCAGTCAAGAATTTCCCCTGTCACTTCGAATTTCAACCTTTCGCAAAATGTAAACACTGGCTCGTCCGCCATTTCAAACTGTTGCGTAACTGTCTACTTCCAAGAAAATAAGAAGGTCAGAAGATTCCATTATAGTGTGGCCAGGGGGTACAGTAACACGGCGCACAAAACAATAGGCTGGTTTCGGTCTTGTGGAGTTATGATTATAAAACCAAGCTCTTAGGTGTTACAGTATTGCATTGAATAAACACTAGTTTGTTTTCTTTGGACAGAATATTTTTATGTTGCAATGTTAAAAATATACGAACGGAACCTACCCTCCTTTATCAGACGAGTTCAATTCGCCTCTCATCCCATGCCGGATTACGCAGTGTCTTCCGCAGGACGAGGAAGTTCGATGTATAAATCGGTTATGTTATGGTAGAATGGAGATAAACTTACTGTGTTTTGGAAATTAGAAACCCTCACGCTACGCGTTCGGCTTCAAATGAAATTTAGAGACTATCAATTCGGTCTAACATTCATCTAATTTCCCAACACAGTACGTTTATCTCCTAAATCATAAATTATTTATCTCTTGCAAATCATTTAACAAATCTATTTCATCTAAAATGCAATAACTAAACGAGAACTGATATTATTAAAATGATCCTTCATAGTTCATGATTTGAAATAGTTATCCCTGTAGTGGAACGTCGCTCCTGAAGACCCGGGTTCAATTCCCATAACGAGTACAATGTGTGAAGCCCATTTCTGGTGTCCCCGCCGTGATATTACTGGGATTTTGCTTAAAGCGGCGTAAACCTAAAGCTCGCTCACTCACTCTATTGGCAATGTGTACTGACATGTGACTTAACATGAATATTTCTATGACTGGAGATCTGTCTATACATTTGGAGACCATTACCACAATTACATAATATTCAACAGGCGTTTCAAAGAACGCGCACGGTTTCCACAGCGGCGATGTCAAACCATTGCAGAGTGTAGCTGCAGAGCCATTAGTGCACAATCTTCAAGTTTAAGTTACGTACGACTAAAAGTCTTGATGCAGACATTATGCTGTGCTGTTTGCATTCTGCCGCAGTCCAGCAGTTAATTCTGGTTTAAACTGGATCACGATGAAAACATACGTGAGGAGGGTCCCGATGATCTGTTGGAACAAAAAAAGCCCCAAAGTTATCAAACTGCAATTGGATTTTGTCAGTAGTGAAAAGACATGTGTTGTTTCGCGGGTTTTGTTTGAGCTTGCAGTTGCGTCGGACGTTAAAGGTCTGGCAGCTGTCATGTACATGTATGGATCTATATGCGTGCTACATACCGTTAGGACTGTGTCCTTCGTGATGGTCAATAGGCCTGCGGCAGTGATTCCAATCTGGCGCTGAGACAACTTGTTGGCGAACAGTGTGACCTGGGTGTACGGTTTGTAAGACAGAATAAGATACTGACAACAAACTACATCTTCTCTAGATAACGTCAACAATGTTCAATAACATATAAAATCAATGTTCAATAAAATCGTGTTTTTCTTTTATATTAACATTATCAAACACGATTTATAACAATACTTTCATGTTCATATATCAAGAAGAAGTCTATGCAGTGAGTTGTACGGTAAGACCTGACAAACGGTGTACTGTTTTCGTATTATATGGGTTCAAATGCAAAGGAAATTAACCTAATTCGACAAATCAAATCTTATTGAATAACATAAATCATGTTTCACAATCATACCACATCGACATATTTGTTTTCTTACCAGCCCCATCACCCTGTCTGACATCTTTCTCCCAGCCAAGTCATGAAGGATAATCAAAGGTCGGTGTGCCTGGATACAAACATTCCAGTTACTTTGTTTAAAAGCAATCACGGTTCCATAATCAACACAAAATCGGATACTATACTGACTGCAACAACTGAAAACGTATGAAAAGAGACATATTGAGGCTTTGCAACAGGAACAGACCATTAAAGTGTAAAACCATCGCAATACAGCAGCTTGGTTACGAGCAGAAAATGTCACATCTGTGTTTGATTTTGGCTGCCTAACGGGAAGAGATGTCGCTCTTGACACCAAAAACCAACTTCCGAGACACAACATTAGAACATTACTAAAACACTGGAAACTTTACCCTCAGTCATAATTCCAGAGAAATTGTTACTACTGTAGTCATTTACACTCTGAACTCGAATGATAGAAAACATATTGGGGCTCGCAATAGGAACATACCGTTACTTTGTATAAAATAATGATCCAACAACACTATGAGCTAAACATGTGAACAGCTGTGTATGATCCTGGCTGGAAATGGTGATGCAGTGGGGTGGGTATTGAAGTCGTGGTTTGCAGCCAGAGAACACATATAACGATTGTAATATATTGCAATAATTCAGTTTATCCAGCAGTAGTATGTACCATTCTCAGTGAGGACGACCAGGGTCCCGATCCACAAAGCGTTCGTAACATTACGACCTGTCGTAACTATATAGTTTATCATACACTTACAAATGTCGAAGTATTACGAACGTTTTTTTGAGCGGAACCCAGATTCATAAAATGCAGTAAGGAACAAATCACAGGTATTTGGACATGGGCTTTGGTGTATTTCTATCAAATGACAATTCAAACACTTACCGCTTCGTGCAGTCTGACACCAAGATAGGTGAGAGTGATGAGATTCAGTGTGGCAATGAAAACACAAATAGGCCGAAAACCCAATGTAGTGGATGGCAGAGCTGTCGTTGATGAAGATATACAGGCAGAAACATATAACAAGGAACGAGGTGAGATAGGCAGCAGCTACGTGTATGGATATAAAGGAACACACATAATCCACTAGGTCAGTTAGCGATGCATGGTAACCTCGAATGTCCTCAATCTCCTCTTCTTTGATGTATCCTTCAGATGCCCGTGTAAGTCTCAGCGTGCAAGCATCATATTCATAGGTGAGTAGGAGGAGAT